>NC_091223.1:27915868-28173368 GCF_040958095.1 Procambarus clarkii
CTGTTTAAGATTGTCTGGAATGTTAATTTTAACTCTAGGATGAGGATTGGACCTAATATCCGCCACATTGTATTCACAATATATTGCAAAATGATCACTTACTAGTTCTGGGATGAGCTTAACGTTGACGTTGCTATCTACTAGGCTGTATCCAATCACATAATCCAGTCTACCCCCCCATAAATGGGTCTGTTTATCAGTATCATACACAGTAATATTATGATCATTAAGGTATTTCAAGAAGACCCTTCCATTATTGTTACACTGAACGTCACCAAGAGCAGTGTGACGAGCATTAAAGTCACCCATACATAACATAGCTGTGTTACCTGTAGGTTTCGGTAGCAGGTCTGCTTTAAGTACATTACATCGTCCATATATGTTATACAGTAGGAAATGGCTATTTGCAGTTTGCAATTTGAATTTTTGATAATGTATACTATCACTCCTATGATTTTTAATTAGTTTACAGATTAATCCACTCTTAATATACGTTAGTAAACCAGTTCCAATACTGTTGTTGTATGCTATATACCCAGGTATCCTAGGTGGGACCTTCTTGATAGTTGTGGTCGTATATGGTTCCTGTAAACAGATCACATCTACGTCTCTCATTTTAGCATACAAGATTACGTCATTTATCCGAAGATAAACACTTCGAATATTCCAAGAAAGAAACTTAATTGTTTTTGTTTGATGAGCCATGGTTAAGTGTCAAGGGAATTAAGGTAACATTTAAGTTCGTAAAACAATTGGAGAACATAAGTAATTTTGTTCCGTGTGTCCTGAGTACTTTTGTTTAGGAGGCGTTTAACCTGAGTAGGAGTTGGTGTTCTAAAGTCTTTATGTTTAAGCAAATCAAGGGTGTCTTGACGATCTAGTTGGGGTGCCAGTGAGGGATCAATGACTACTCTAACACCATTCCTCACGGGGATTTGACACTCACGTTCCGTAGAGACAGGTGAAGTAGCCTCAGCAGCTGCAGCATTACCACTCGCATCACTACTGGTGCTGGGAGAATTTACTTGATCACTATCACTAGCATGATTCACTTCACTATCACCGGGCAGATTCATCACTAATGTTTGTATTTTAGCTTCCAATTCCATAATTTTATTTTTTAACCAGTTAATTTCTTCTGTATCTTTGCTTGTTTGCCTTAGCCCATCGAGGGTTGGAAACTGCTTACTAGAGGTGACATTAGGAGCTTCCAGCTGGGTGCCTCCTGCAGCTGGACCAGACGCCTCTGGCGTCCTGCTCATGGTAGGCAGGGCGGGGCGTCGAGGGCAGTCACGATGCCAAACATCTACACCTTGACGCATACACCTGGGACACTTCCGGACCAGAGGAGAGGCTTCCTCCCCATCCTCAAGGGTAGGGGGGTCCCTGTGAGGACACTCCCTTGTTTGGTGCTGTTCAGCACAGAGCCCACACACAGGGTCATGTTGAAAGTACCTAGAGATATGATGAGTACCATGGCACTTATAACAAACAACAGGGGGGGGATACCCAAGGTTTTATAGGACTTGATGGGATGAAATGTCCAAAAAAGGTGTAATGTTTAGGGGGAGGGTCACTGCCATTCCAAACAATGATGATCCTGTTGAGAGGATGACCATCCTTATGTATCCGTCTTGCCTTGTAGACCCCGTCAAGGGTATAAGCTCTATCAAGAGGATACTCTTTGGGAAAACTGGTAACAATATATTCCTTAAGTTTTTTAGGTCGGTTGATGATGTCTTCTCTGGTGAAAACAATATTAGCAATCTCACCTTTAACCAGTTGAGTGATGATATTTTCCTGCTTACGTGACACAAAGATGTAAGGGGATGTTGGTCTAGGTCGGACTATATCGAGGAGTGTTTTTGGAGAACCTAGTAGAAAGTTGTTCGAACCATTTAAGTTTATCGTTGGTGGATGTTCCAGCTGGGAATGCCAGGCGCACATAGTCAGCGCGGGGAGCAATAGGAGGCTTGGGTGGGCGGGCCCCTGGCTGGGTGGGCCCACCACCGCCCACCTCCACCGTCTTCACACGGGTTCCGGTGTTTCTGTCATCATTGCCAATGTCCTCATCGCCATCAGCAGAGTCTGCAAGTTTAGACTTTCTTCTCGCATTCCGTGATTGTTGCAACTGCCACTCATTTCCGTTATCCAGATCAGCATCGGGTTCCATGTCATCGGGTGACTGCAACCCACTTCGAGGATCAACATATTCCTCGGCGGCGGGCTCAGGATCCATTGCTTGGAGATCACTTGGATTAGCAAGCACAACAGAAGATAGGGTGGTACTGAGCCCGGTTGCCATAACAACGGGCCAGGAGACGCAGCACGGGGTAGCTGCCCGGGGCTCCACCACTCGCCCAGGCTAGGACACTGTCACCCACCTCATGTAAACACACCACCAGTCGCGCACACAAACCACGACCCTGGGAAGGAGGGCCCAAGGACTATTTTACACACGAGGGGAGCGTGGGGCCAGGTACACCACAAGGCGGCCCAGTGCCGTCCCACTGTACCTCTGGGTAGACTCCAGATACCGCCTCACAAATAATGTCTGCATGAAGTTCTATACAATCCAGCTATCCACAACTTACAACAGTTGGTAGTAAAGGTGTCGCACACTTAGTACCGCTGCACCTGAACGATTGGGCACGCTAAAGGCTCAATGTTAGGACTAGGCCTGTGTTAAACCGGACGAGGGGCACATCCTGACCAGCCAGTCCCGAGGCTACGGGAGAACTCCAGGGAATGGTGGGGAGGACTGGGGGACAGGGAAGGTGGCTGTGGCTCAGCGGTCACAGCAACGCGTGGCCGGGTACTGCTTGTATGAAAATATAAGTGTAGATAGAGTAGAGTTAAGCAGTGTAAGTATTTATATAAATAGTTAATAATAATAATAGTAATAATAATAACAGTATGTAGGAAGGATATGTTGAGGGTATAGAGGGAGGACCCCCCCATCCATTGATCTCAGGGTAGGAGATCGAGCTTTAAAGATGGGTGGCTAGGGCAGGGCACGTGAAGGAGGTAAAGGGGGAAGGGAGTAGAGAGGGGAGGTAGGCAGTAGCTTTGACTGATAGTGAGTGTCTCTCATTATCATGTTTTTTTTTTTTTTAACAAAATGTCTGTTTTATGTAGTGAAGTATATTTATATTTTTTACCATTTTTCTGCCTGTGGTGTGGGTCTCTGCAGGTGATTAGTTTTCAATGATAAACGCGAGGGGGTGTTCGCAGCAGGAGGTCTCAGTATCAAATAAAGGGTGGGAATGTCCCGTAATAGTTTTTGTAAACAGCGGGATGGGGCACCCCCTCCCCTACCTTGCTTCCACAATGGTAAGGAGTGGGAAGGGGGGAGCCACATACCCACCACATAGAGCTGAGGAGTGCCACCACATGCCACAGCAGCAGCACATAGTCATGTGGTTTTCCACCACCACCACCATCACATGGTAGCAGAGGGCTTAGGACCGGTGTGTGGTCTTTAACGGCCTGCGCAGTAGTGGACTGTGTTCACGTTAAGGAGGTGAGTGTGTCGCACACTCCCCTCCCATGCAGCTGACAGTTATCAATTATTCGACAATTCCCCACTTCACATTTCCTTAGTCCACCACCACTACAAGGCAAAAATAGTTAGGTAAAAGTAAACACATTATATATGTCTCTTATTCATATCAAATAATGGCTATAGCCCGAGGTAGAGATCTTTTAATTTTGCTAGGACTCTGAGTAAGGACCCCTCATCATATACCAGTCTACAATTTTCTTCTATTAAATCAAATAACATGCTGGCAACTAAATAGCATTTGGCATCAGTCAGTAAATACAGTCACTCAGGTAAAGTCAGTGGGCGTTTTAACTGAATGTTGGGAACACAACTTCTGGAGGTAGCAGGTAGGAGTTTTCCACTACTGAATGAATATATGTAATTTTTTAGATTAAACCCCAGGAGCTTCACCATTACACACAAACATTTGGGGTGGAGGTTAGAGGTTTATTGAGTGACGAGGTGTTGGGTATCTGGACTTTGACTCATATATTGAATTATTTAATAATGATAATTGTCAGGGGGACATATTTTCCCTGCTCTCTCGTGCACTGAATTAAGTACGAAATTGCATAGTGCACCAGTGATGTGCACCGTGATTCAACTTCCTGAATATAACTTTTCCACAGTCGTGTTGGGTGTCGTTGGACAGCCCATGACATTTGCTAGCCATTGATGTCATTCTGATCGCTGTATCAGGTCTGAGAAGGAAATTACAGTAGGGAGTTGATTTCAGGGAAATTTTGTACAAGTCAAGTGTAGAGAGGGAGGTATGGGGGGTTAACGGCCGTAGACCACCCCCCTATCACGTGTCCACCTCGTGTGAGAGGGGGTAGCGTCATGGGGCAGGTGCGGCATTGGCTAAGGCTCTTGGGCCTCAGAAATGCTGAACCATGATTGGCCAAGACGCTGAGGGGTACCGCATGGTACCCCAGGCATAGTGTTGGCGGGAAAAGACATTCTTACCTAGGACGCTGCTTGGGGTGGACGCATTTCCCGTGCTAGGCCAATCATCGGGAAATACCGCCTGCAATGTTACTCAAGTCACCCCATTCATCTTGCTATCTTTCCGTGTGCCGTGCGTAAGAATCCGGTAATCGGAAAGGGGCTTGTATCGAACCGTGTGAACTTGTCATCTAGCCGTGTAATTGTGGGACGCCATCTTAGAGGAACTGGACTGAGTGAAGCGTTAATTATCGGGCTACAAAAGTGACATCCGCCGTCTATCGTATCTGTGCTTGAAGATACTGCTGGGAGACGTGCTAGAGAGGGTTTCAGTGTTATGAGAGAAACCTTAAAGTTCTAATTCTGAGGAACAGTGAAGGACTCCGTCTCGAGTCTCGTGTACCATGTAACACCGTGTACCGTCGTATCCTGGGGTACCGTTTCAAGTGGAAGGGCGTGGTACCGCATCCCTGCTGTTGTGCGCTCACCCTGGCCTGCTAAGCCGGTGTGTCGCGCCATCCTGGTCTCTGTGTGTGGAGCTAACCCCGTGGTCTAGGACCCTGTGCTCCACCTGACCACGTGTAGGAAGTGAGGACGCCTACGTCATCATCCAGCAGCAGCAGTGGGAGTGTGATTGACGGGTATGAGTGAAAGAGAAGGTTGTGGGCCCGCATGTTTGATGTAAGTACACTGTTTCCGTTTGGGTAATAAAACTCTGAAGCTGGGTTCGCCCCCAGTGTTCCGTCTGTCCTTTGTCCCTGGGACCACCTGGTGAGGTGAATGGGAATTGGAGACGTGTGAGTCTACCCTGTTTGTCATCAAGTTGAGGTTGGGCCCAACTGTGATTTATGACGTGTGTGAAGACACCTAGTGACACATTCAGAGGTAGAGTAAAGTGAGTTATTTGCTTCTATTTTTCTATGTGCTGTGTATGTATTTGCTGTAATTTGATTCCCTTTTTCAGCAGTGAAAAGTGGTAACAGGGAGATTTCCCTTGGTTATATATTTTACTGTTGTGTTGTGGTAAAGTGTGAATTATTGATGGATAATTTACTGGGGGAAGTCATTTACAAGTTTTGCCGTGAGTGGCAAGGATGTACTGTGTTGTACCGTATGTAAACCGTAGACAAGTTTGACCTTGGTGGAAGGCGTTGTGTACTGTGAAGGATTCCGTGAGAATTAAAGTCAGTTAACGTCACTGGGGGTCACGATTTACTTAACGAGGTCACTTGTTCGTTGAACATTGTTGTGATTAACGTAGAGACGTGTAAAGGCAACAGTCTCAGTGAAGTTCACGCAGTGGAGGAATTGTCAAGTGAAGACTAACGTAGTGTTAACGATTTAACGAGTTGTCGTTAATTGAGTGATTAACGTAAGGGGTTGACGGTCTGTTATGATCGGAGTCAATTGCGCTGTAATTAAGCTGCTGTAATTCGTTGGACTGATCAGATCTGTCTGCGGACAGAGTGAATAGGCACTCGTAGCTAATTAAAGAGAATTAGTAACCGCCACTTAGTGAATTCACCAGGTGTTGATGTTGTTGTTTACACGGTGTGTTGTAACATTGTGTGGTACAGTAGTCTACCCTCGTTAAGGTAATTTTGTCGTAAGACCGGAAGTGAACTGTCAGTTGAGAGACAGTAGGCTTTATCAATACTCGTCTGAATTAATAGGCTGTTGTATTCAGTAATTAATTGGGAATTACTCACCGAATGCTTGACTTTCAAGTTGATGTAATTAATTGATGTACGAGTTATTGCTGCCATTTAAGTGTCGTTGAGATACGTGTGTGTTAACGTAATTGTTTAAATTCAATTAGAGTAACTTTTGTTTTGATTGTCCTGAGAGACAAGTGTTAACGTAAGATTTTTTTAAGGGGTTATCATTCTTGGATTAACCGCCTTGTTACTTGGTACCTCGTTGAGGGCAGCGAGCGCCAGTCAATTCTTTGTGATTATAGTATTGGTCACCGTGAAGCCGTGACAATATTGATTGCAAGCCTGCGTCACCAGTGGGCACCACTTTGTTCAGTTAGTGTCATTGTTCAGTCAGCGACGACGGGATAAGGATACCGTGGGTCCATCAGGCTGTTGATTAGCTGTCCTTTAATGTGCCACTGGAGTGCCACTGGAGTGACAGTAAAGTAACGTAAATTCACTGTGTAGTAGTTTTAGTTCTTGTTTTGTGAATAAATTGTTTTGTTATAGAAAACGGTCTTTTACATTAAACCTTCCAATATTACTGCCCCACATTTTATGTTCTGCAACGCTTTGCCTGCTTATGTTCATATTAAGTCCCGAAACGCTCTGCATAATAGTGGCTTTAGGCATTGTATGTACTAGCTCTATCTATAAAGCCAACAAACTTTGTAAAATCTCTTTATGTATGTACCTTACCTAAATAAAAATTATTATTATTATTATTATAAGTCTGTATCTAAAGCTCGAGTCCATTGCACAGCACCACACTTCTATAAATAAGAGGTGAGAATCCGTCGGCTACCCTTTATTAGTTGTCAACTAGGAGGAGCCAGCGACCTAAGTGACAGGTGTTACCCGTGTGGTTTCACCTGGCGGTTTGCTCCCGCGGTCCTATGATCTTAGGCTTTAAGATTAAATATCTGCCACTGGCAGCTCTTGCTGTTTAAGGTCTGCCTCTCATGTGAGGTAGTTACGATTAACGTAACATCAATAGGACTTAATTCTTTTGATAACCAGTCAAAGAAAAAAATCTCACAATAATTAACATAAATCGAAGGACCACCCACTTATGAGAAAAGAGGGAAAACAAATAAAGGTGATTATAAAATTGACACAATAGAATCATTGCCTATGTATGGTAATTGATTTAACAATCACTTAAAACAATGAATAGGCTACATTAAAGTCAAAGCTTCAAATATCAACATTGGGGGGTTATTTCTAGAAGTTCATATATATCTAGGAACCAGTGTGGTTCGTCACTAGTTCATTAAAGGGTTAGTAACAAGACTATTATATGATGATTAAGAAAAAATCATTCTCATTTAAAGTTCTTGAGGCTATCAAATTATGCTAGATTTCTTAAATCATAAAAATGAAATATTCTCGCTTAATGTTTAATTATCAACGTCACTTAATGAAATAAGATGTAAATTGAAACTGATTCAGCTGCATAGCTGTAATAGTGAATCAAGATGTAGAGTCGTGATGGCGTTCAGGTTCTTGCTGTGACACGTGTGCCAGAGCGTGGCGTGGGAAATTGAGAAGACGCTTCAACACAAGCTGAAATTTCAACTAAATGTACAAATTGTCTATACCAGATAAATTGTGTCATCACTATTCATTAGGAGGGGACAGAGTAAAATCCTTACGGACGTACGTGTTGTTTGGGGAGGTCTAGCAGCATAACGATGGATACAGTGTCAGATATTTAAAGGAGCTCAATTAAATTATTAGAACACTTAACCTGTTGGTTATCCACCAATGCAATCTGCAGATCGCTAATTAGGACGAGTAATAACCAAGGGCCTGGCGTTGTGGTTGGTAATTCGCCTCTCCCCGGACGCTCGTGCCGCAATTCTGCTGGCGTCTCTAGCAATGGCGTTGCTACCTCTCGTGTTGATAGCGTCGCTGGCAATGGCGTCTCCACGGCTCCTTCTCCCTCAACCCTCTCACACGCATTCGCAATTGAATTTAGTAAAGATGGAAAATTCTTTTTGTGTGATTACTTTACGTAATGCGTTAATGAGAACAGGGTTGCAATTGTAGGGAATTAAATAATATCTATATTCTCGTTAAATGGTGTTAATCGAGAAATGGAGAGAATTTCAATTTCCTCCCTAGCGTTCGTATATAACAGATAAAACTGTTAATTAGTGATATTTTTAGTTAATAACTCTCGGTTATTGGATCATTAGTGATTCGTTTGTTTTTCGTTTCGTTTCAAGGCCCTAGAGCACGCAAGCAAGGGGCTGAAGACAGGGGCGAGGATGCAGAAATCTTGAGCTAGGAACTGGAGACGAGGTGATGAGGGGAGATGAAAGATCGGTGGCCGAACCACCATGGGTAAAATTGCAGCTGATGCTGCGGTTTGGTGGTAAAGTGAAGTTTTCATGTATGCTCGCTGGTGTGTCTTGTAGGAGGCAGGGCTTCCCGTCGCGGTGTTCTTTACAGCATTACGTTGGTGTTCTACTGATTACGTGATTTACTCGGGCGCAGATCGTCGGCGTTTTTCTTCTTCCCAGGCCTCCTGGCCTGTTTGTTGGTCTTGCTACGCATTGATACGGTGAGGCTATCATTGGAGGTAACTTCCAGCCGGAAATCTTCGGTTGTGTAGGGGTGCTGCAGTGGAGGAGATGGTGTTCCAACTAAGACGTCCTCATCTGATGAGTCAGCTGACTCAGAAGTAGATGCAGTGAATCTTGAGTAATGAGTTCTTGCCTGTTGAGGCTTAATGGGACCTGCAGCTGGTTTAGGACGTTGACAAGGTTCACACACGAGAGGTGGAACTGTGGCAGTTGTCGATAGAGGAGGCGTCGGCGTCTGGGTGGCCTGTGATGAAGTTGCTGGAGGAGCAGGCTTTGCAGCTGTTGATAGTAGATCCGTGAGCACGGCGGCGTTCACGGTGATGTCAGGGACCGAAACTGTATCTTGAGAACTTGCAGTGGTGTTAGTGAAGACTTCCTCAGGAACTATGGAAGCTGGAAGACCATTTGCTTTGTATAGAATATTTAATATTCTTACGTATTCCTGGGGGTTATTGCCAGCTATCATGCTGGCCGCCGATGTTAACGCTTGAACTGTGCTGTACAGTGGTTGGTTGGTACGGCTGGCTCGATGAGTCGCTGGGTGTTGTTTGGGAGCTGGCTTCCCATTGGCTGGTAGTAGCAGTGGGACTTCCTCCCAGAAACTCTGGGAAAATGGCGGCTTGGGCGTTGAAACCTGAAGTGGAGGTGGTCGCTGGTTGGCTTGTTGCTTCAGAGGTACTGGCTCCGGTAGAAGATGTGGATTTCTCCACGTTTTTGATGGTGTCTTGTCTATGAGGACAACATATGGAGTTTGCCGGATGATCGCCTTTGCAAAGCAAACAGCATAGTGTTTCTGACTTGCAGATGGAGTAATGGTGATCAGCTGAGCAGAGGCTACACTTCTGAATACGTTGGGTACATTTGCTAGTGGAGTGGGTGTACTCATAGCACCGGAGGCACTGGTTGACGTGAAAACGTTCCATCTTCACACGGAATGGAGGAATGTGAATACCAAAGCTGTAAACACCATTTCTGGTAGCCAGAGTAGCTGCAGCGATGTTCTCGAAGGTCAGCTTCAAGGAGCGATTTCTGTTGAAGAAGTGAGCTTCGTGAAGCCCTAAGTCCGGGTTAGATTACAGTATCAATTTACTTATTATTATAATATATATTATATTATAATCACTATACATATAATCACTAATAACTTATAATCACTAATTCATTAGTAATTATGTTATCAGTAATTAATTATTATACAGAATACTGATAAAAGTAGAGAACCTTATTCAATTATCTAACATATTTGTAATAATTATGTCCTGCTGGACATTATCTGACGCAATATGCTTCCCGATATCGTAAATATTTTAGCAAATGTCTCGCAGATAGAGAAATATTACTTTATGATAGTATTACAGTTAGTTAGTGTTACGGACCCGAATCCAGCATCCGAGCACGGAGCAGTGACGACCGCGCCATCTGTGGGTCAGCTCCCGAAACCCCCTCCAAATGGACGACGACACCTGGTGAGGACGAGGTGTACTGGCCACGAGGGCTAGTTTCCAGTCCTGTTCAGCTCACAACACAGCCGCTGCTGACCTCTGGTGAGGTGGAGCTTAGACAGCAACGCCATCTATGGAATGGATACGTCGGGCGTTTGTGTCTAAGCCTGTAAGTGAGGTGCTTTAGTGTGTCCCTGTTACTGATGACGTGTCTGATTACAGAGTCGACCTGGGACTGCTGTAATGGAAGTTGAGTCAGTCTACCCAAGGCAGCCATCTCGTCACCAAGTGTTTGCTGCAGCAGCTGTGAGTCGCCCCCCGGATGAACACTGTGGTGTTACCCTGCCTGTGAAGCGGCAGTTGAAGGATTGTCATACCCGGGACTGACTGGTGGAGACGCTTAACCACTGGGGTGTTATGGAAAGGAGAGTGATCTGTGGTACCACACGAGGCTCCTGACTAGGGCGCGACCCTAGTATCGCTCGTGGAGTGGCCTAACCAGCGTCACTGATTTGGAACCTGCCAGCTATCTGCTGGACTTGTGGTTGACGGCCTCCACGACGGTGCCCCCAGTGGAACTGTGTTTTGGCTGGCCTGTGGCCGGGGTAGACTCAAGATTCTCGAAGGATTCGTCGTGAGGCCACAAGAGCACCAAAAGCTTGGCACCGTGAACGTCCAGGGTCTTCAGAGGAAGACTACATCGTGTCTTATAGTGTTTATATCCCCCCCCCCTGTGTAATAGTTTATATCTTATTTATTGGTGACGGTGATAATTATTTTATATTAAGTTTTTGACTTTATTTCCCTTCCCCTTTAATTTACTTGCGTTACGGATCACATCCCTTGAAAGCCACTACTGGCTTGGGGCCGGATACCCTTCCTCTAACAACATCAGAGTAAGAACCCGGTTGCGACCCGAGAGGGCCGTAACATAATTGGCATCCCCAGCGGGATTCGACCCCTTGTCAAGTATGTTTGACAGGGGTGGTGAAGTGGCGTAATCCCTGTAAATAATTCCCCCTGTGTGTGACTATTAGGACGTTATACGTCCTGTGCTCGGTGTGATTACGCGCAACATTGTATAGCGAAGTGCTCGCTGTGATTAAGTGCAATATTGTGTAGTGTGGTGCTCGGTGTCATTTAGTGCAATATTGTAGAGCGAGGTGTTCGCTGTGATTAAGTGCAATATTGTGTAGTGCGGTGCCCGAAGTAATTACGTGCAATATTGGCAAGTGAGGCGCCAGGTGCGATAAAGTGCAATATTGACGTAGAACAGTGCTCGGTGCGTTAAGTGCTAAAGTGGAGCGGTGTGTTAAGTGCTATGTGTTCCATCTGTGACAATGGCAGAAAAAGCTTCCATCGATGATCTGGACGATGTTCAGGCTTTTCTGAACAGAGAGGACTGTCTTGCCTGATTAAAATATCTGAGCAAACAGGAACTCGTACTGGTGAGTGCCTACCTGGAGATCAAGATACGTGCCAGTGATTCCCGTGTGGAGATCTTGTCCAAGGTTCACCGGCATTTGAAGGCCGATGAGAAACAAGAAAGTGAGGCACAAGGTATAAAAGGTGACGAGATAGCTTCCACTGAAAAGGAAGGTAAGAGCAGTGATGTCGAAAGTGATGAAAGTGAACTAAATATAAGTGTACTTACTGTGAAAATGCGCGAGTTAGAGATCCATCGTGAAATAGAATGGAAAAAGCTAGAAATCGCTAAAGAGAGAGAAGAGAAAGCGAGAGAGAGAGAAGATAAGAAATTAGAAATGGAAAAAGAGAGACAAGAAATGGAAAGAGAGAGATTAGGAAAAGAATTAGAGATAAGGCGTTTAGAATTAGAACGGGAAAGAGAAAGAGAAGAAAGAGAAAAAGCAGAACGAGAAAGAGAAAGAGAAGAACGAGAAAAAGAACGAGAGAGAGAAAGAGAAGAACGAGACAAAGAACGAGAAAGAGAAGAGAAACGAGAGAGAGAAGAACGAGACAGGCAAGAACGAAGAGACAGAGAGGAAAGAGAGAGACAACATGAGCTAGAAGTATTGCGGTTAGGCGGTGGTCGGAGGCAAACGACGGACACTAGTCTTTTCGATCCGGTGAGGAACATCAAAATGGTCCCGAAATTCAACGAGAAGGAGGTTTCAAAGTTCTTCGCAGCCTTCGAGAAAGTCGCTGCCTCTTTGGAGTGGCCAAGGGAGAATTGGGCCAACATGATACAGTCAGTCTTGACTGGGAAGGCCCAAATCGCCTACTCCACGTTATCCCTTGACGACTCCGGCGATTATGACAAGGTGAAGAAGGTCGTGCTCATGGCGTACCAGTTGGTACCCGAGGCTTACAGGCAGAAGTTCAGGAACCTGAAAAAGACCTCAGAGCACACTTTCACCGAATTCGCCACTATCAAGGAGCGACTGTTCCAGGAGTGGTGTGCCTCTCGGAAGGTGGAGACCAAAGAAGACCTCGAGCAGCTCATACTGTTAGAGGACTTCAAGGACTGTCTGTCTGGAGACCTGAAGACGTACTTAGAGGAGCAGCAGGTGGAGACCTTGAGTGCGGCAGCCACCATGGCTGAAGAGTACATCCTAACGCATAGGCCTTCTGCTAAGTACGTCCCGAGGAATTACCAACGCCGGTTTGACAAACCTCATGACGAAGAGGAGACCCCCGTCCCACAAAGCGCTAAGAAGACGCCCCCAAGTAGCCCTCGCAGGACCAGTCCTAGCAGTCCGAAACACCGGAGTCCGAGGAGGAATGTGGTGTGCTGGACTTGTGGGCAGAAAGGGCATGTAGCTGCTATGTGCCGAGGCAGAAGAGGTAGCGGCCCACGTAGGGAGGTGATGTTAATGAGTTGTGTAACATCACCAGCAGGAAGCCAGTCGATGACTACGCTGGAAGGACCAAGTTTGTTCGCCCCTCACACTTCAAGCGGGTATGTATCGAGTGGTCATACTGGTAGATCTGTTGTAGTGCTCAGAGATAGTGGAGCAGCCCAGTCCCTGATCAGTTACGTTACCCGAGGGAGTGAGTGTAGAAGGGAGACAAAAGGTTATCCTGGTTGGGTTTCCTAGGACACAGTACATTGCCCCCTTAGTGCCGGTACACCTCGACTCGCCTTACTTCAGCGGCACATGTGCGTTGGCAGTAGTCGATGCCTTGCCTATAGCTGGGATTGACGTGGTACTAGCCAACGACTTGGTGACAGATTGGAGCAACAATCTTCCCAAGGTCGCGGACGAGTCAGCCAGAACAGCAAGGTCTGAGGTAACGGCAGGCAGTGGTAATATCCAGGTACGGACAGGTTCGGAATTAAATGTGTTTAATCCTTCCTCTCACCCGCAGATCATCCGCGCTCTAGCAGAGTCTCCTGATTCTTCTCCCGACAAGAAGCATGAGGTTATGATGGCAGAAGCGACTGAGCGAGGAGAGAGGCCTCGTGTGAAAGTAACCACGGATACCAAAGAGTCTGGAGCGAAGGCGGATGTGTACTTGCGGTATGGCAAGATACCACTTTCATCGAACCAGCCAGAGAATCCCCAGACGTCGGAGGTATGTGAGGTATGTTCGAAAGATCTAGTGCCCTCTTTGGTCCAAACCAGGCTAGTGGATATTGCCGGCTATGGACATGACAGGCTCAGGAAGCTTATCCCTAAGTTAGCCAAATGTTTCTTAGCGGTGTTTTGTTTTGTTCTCATATGTGTTCTCAGTAAGGACCAGTGGACGACCCAACAGATGATGGCTCCCTTGAACATCGCGAGGAGATCCCAGGGATTGGAGATTTGCACTGCGAGTGTTGCAGTCGACGAAGGAGCCTGGAAGGTGATTGTAGATACAGGAGGTACGAGATATGATATTATGAGTGACTGTTTCCGACAGGTTGACACCCCCCGCGTGACTGCTGAGCCTAAATGCTAGTACATCCTCAATGTACGAGCAGCCCTGTTGGAACTAGGTGTGGGCTTAGTAGGCGAGTGTGCTGTAAGTATCGACTTGTCCACTGTCGCTGTCACTCTAAATAATCCAACCCCTGTATTCCAGGTTCCCGTCTCCCTGAAGGACCGCCAGACCGGCACCAGAAATGCCGTCTGTGACCAGCCATCATCGGTGCCATGACATAGGGAAGTGTCGAGTCGTCCCAGATCGTGTCTATACCGATCCTTACTCGAGAGATGTGAGAATATGCCCCTGCTTGACATCGTAGTGGAGATGTGGGAAGTTGCAACAGGCAAGCCATTGCCTACCATCTTCAAGTTTCATCTGTGCCAGAGTTGCCCAGTAGAAAAGTTCTGTGGACAAGACAGCCTCATCACTCCAGTTCATAGTGTACGTGAGTCTGTGTGGAGTTGTATCCACGTACTAATTTGGTTTGTCTTTTCTTTTATAGAACCCCAAACCAAATTCTTTTTGGTGGGGAGGTGTTACGGACCCGAATCCAGCGTCCGAGCACGGAGCAGTGACGACCGCGCCATCTGTGGGTCAGCTCCCGAAACCCCCTCCAAATGGACGACGACACCTGGTGAGGACGAGGTGTACTGGCCACGAGGGCCAGTTTCCAGTCCTGTTCAGCTCACAACACAGCCGCTGCTGACCTCTGGTGAGGTGGAGCTTAGACAGCAACGCCATCTATGGAATGGATACGTCGAGCGTTTGTGTCTAAGCCTGTAAGTGAGGTGCTTTAGTGTGTCCCTGTTACTGATGATGTGTCTGATTACAGAGTCGACCTGGGACTGCTGTAATGGAAGTTGAGTCAGTCTACCCAAGGCAGCCGTCTCGTCACCAAGTGTTTGCTGCAGCAGCTGTGAGTCGCCCCCCCCCCCCAGATGAACACTGTGGTGTTACCCTGCCTGTGAAGCGGCAGTTGAAGGATTGTCATACCCGGGACTGACTGACTGGAGACGCTTAACCACTGGGGTGTTATGGAAAGGAGAGTGATCTGTGGTATCACACGAGGCTCCTGACTAGGGCGCGACCCTAGTATCGCTCGTGGAGTGGCCTAACCAGCGTCGCTGATTTGGAACCTGCCAGCTATCTGCTGGACTTGTGGTTGACGGCTTCCACGACGGTGCCCCCAGTGGAACTGTGTTTTAGCTGGCCTGTGGCCGGGGTAGACTCAAGATTCTCGAAGGATTTGTCGTGAGGCCACGAGAGCACCAAAAGCTTGGCACCGTGAACGTCCAGGGTCTTCAGAGGAAGACTACATCGTGTCTTATAGTGTTTATATCCCCCCCCTCCCCCGTGTAATTGTTTATATCTTATTTATTGGTGACGGTGATAATTATATTATATTAAGTTTTTGACTTTATTTCCCTTCCCCTTTAATTTACTTGCGTTACGGATCACATCCCTTGAAAGCCACTACTGGCTTGGGGCCGGATACCCTTCCTCTAACAACATCAGAGTAAGAACCCGGTTGCGACCCGAGAGGGCCGTAACAGTAAGGTTAATTGATACTGTAATTAATATACAACAGTAGTGTATTGTGATACAATAGAGGTGTATCAGTGTTGGAAATTTCCAACATAACTCCGGAGGGGGAATTCTCGGGTCGCAGTTCTGAGTACTGGCGTACCCATTCCGAAGTTATATTATGGATTAGTAAATTAGTACGTTAGTAACGAATGTCCAGAATCTGTCAGAGACAGATAAGATTTTAAGTCTTCTTAGGAAATATGTTAAATGTTAAAATATTAAATGATTAAGTTATCTGTAATCAAGAACTCTCTAAAGTTCACAATAGATTCAACAACTAGGGTCGCAGTGACATGTAATGGTTGTATTACGTAGTTGCTGAATTGTAGGTAAACTCAGAAAATGTTCTTAAGAACTGATACCATTGTTGCACAAGTTGTATTCTACATTATTATACAGTAATTAAAGTATTACTGGGTCATTCAAGATCAAGGACACTCTGACACTACAGTAAGGTCACTGTCTAGGATTGCTGTGACTTGTAACTATTGAGTTACTAGACAATAACATCACGGAGCATCATGATCACCCCAAACTCAAATGAGGAAATTTTATTTATTATGCACTGCCGTGCAGTAGTCATTCTGACTAATGGTATAACTGGCATTAACTAAAGTCCCAAAAACCTACCTAAATAGTTGGTTTAAATTTCTAAGGGGTGCTAGGCTTGGGTACTTGCGCTAGGCTAGGGTAGTGGTGCTAGGCTAGAGTAATGGCGCTAGGCTAGGGTAGTGGTGCTAGGCTAGGGTAGTGGTGCTAGGCTAGGGTTGGGGTTCTAGGCTAGGGTAGTGGTGCTAGGCTAGGGTAGTTGTGCTAGGCTAGGATAGTGGCGCTAGGCTAGGGTAGTGGTGCTAGGCTAGTGTAGTGTCACTAGGCTAGGGTTGTGGTGCTGGTCTAGGATAGTGGTGCTAGGCTAGGGTAGCGGTGCTAGGCTAGGGTAGTGGGTGGCACTAGGCTAGGGTAGTGGGTGGCACTAGGCTAGGGTAGTTCGGCTAGGCTAGGGTTGTGGTGCTAGGCTAGGGTAGTTGTGTTAGGGTAGGGTATTGGTGCTAGGCTAGGGTAGTGTCGCTTGGCTAGGGTAGTGGTACTAGGCTATGGTAGTGGTGCTAGGCTAGGCTAGTGGTGCTAGGCTAGGGTAGTTGTGCTAGGCTTGGGTAGTGGTGCTAGGCTAGTGTAGTGATCCTAGGCTAAGGTAGTGGTGCGAGGCTAGGGTAGTTGTGCTAGGCTATTATAGTGGTGCTAGGCTAGGGTAATGTCACTAGGCTAGTGTACTCATGCTAGGCTAGGGTAGTGGCGCTAGGCTTTTGTAGTGGTGCTAGGCTAGGGTAGTGCAGTGCTAGGCTAGGGTAGTGTTGCTAGGCTAGGGTAGAGGTGCTAGGCTAGGGAAGTGGCACTAGGCTAGGGAAGTGGCACTAGGCTAAGGGTAATGGGACTAGGCTAGGGAAGTGGCACCAGGCTTGGGAAGTGGCACTAGGCTAAGGGTAATGGGACTAGGCTAGGGAAGTGGCACTAGGCTACGGAAGTGGCACTAGGCTAAGGGTAATGGGACTAGGCTAGGGAAGTGGCACTAGGCTAGGGAAGTGGCACTAGGCTAAGGGTAATGGGACTAGGCTAGGGAAGTGGCACTAGGCTAGGGAAGTGGCACTAGGCTAAGGGTAATGGGACTAGGCTAGGGAAGTGGCACTAGGCTAGGGAAGTGGCACTAGGCTAAGGGTAATGGGACTAGGCTAGGGAAGTGGCACTAGGCTAGGGAAGTGGCACTAGGCTAAGGGTAATGGGACTAGGCTAGGATAGTGGCGCAAGGCAAGGGTAGTGGCGCTAAGCTAGGGTAGTGGTGCTAGGCTTGGGTAGTGGCGCTAGGTTAGGGTAGTGGTACCAGGCTAAGGTAGTGGTGCTAGGCTAGGGTAGTGGTGCTAGGCTAGGGTACTGGCGCTAGGCTAAGGTAGTGGTGCTAGGCTAGGGTAGTGGTGCTAGACTAGAGTAGTGGTTGGCGGTATTGTTTCGTCTCGTAGTTGTTCGCTGACTTAATTTAAACTGTTTATGATTCTATAATTCAGTTTTCTAGCGTATAGGTAAATGATATAATTTAACAGTGTATCGGGTTCTTAAACATGCTCACTCTAAATTGTCTAGAAAGACGTCAAATGCCTAGTTATAATTTTTCATGTCGATTTAGATCAATCTCGAGATACTCGTATTATTGGTAAATTTTCCTTTAATTCTTACATAATTTTAATTTCACATAATGCAACAAATTTTAAGTTTTTAATTATAATCTAAATTAAATTATTAATTTAATAATATTTACCAGACAATTCAACATTAAACTTAGGATCCTCGTCCGGCATAAACAAAGCTCACGTGACCTGACCTCCACACAGCTTAGCTTTTTTATGATTTTTTTTATGTATGGGAATTTATTTGTATTATAATTTTCCAAAAAAGTGGAATATATTCCACATAAACAATATAAAACAAAATGTAATACACATGCTTGAAGTTGAATAATTTTGGTATTTGCAAACGTTTCATGATATATATTATTAACATTTTAGGAAATTTGCTCTTGACGACAAGAAATTAAATTCATCCATCCATAAAAAGTCCTCAACGGAAAACATGTTTACTTCCTCATAATTTGCTGACACACCTTACACTTTTTACTTTCAAATTAACTAATGAGGGAAAAATGTTCAATACTAAATAGTATTTTTGCATATTAATTTTCTTGACACTCTTGGAGCACCAGGATTTTTTACCCACGTCATTATTGCTCTCCCGGATTATGTCCTTAGATTACTTCAATAATTTTTAACTAATTATGAAAGTTTTCAGTTTCAGTAGGTTGTTTGTGTCAGTGTGTATACTCACCTATGTGTGCTTGCGGGGGTTGAGCTTTGACTCTTTGGTCCCGCCTCTCAATTTTCAATCAACTGGTGTACAGAGTCCTGAGCCTACTGGGCTCTATCATATCTACATTTAAAACTGTGTATGGAGTCAGCCTCCACCACATCACTGCCTAATGCATTCCATCCGTTAACTACTCTGACACTGAAAAAGTTCCTTCTAACGTCTCTGTGGCTCATGTGAGTACTCAGTTTCCACCTGTGTCCCCTTGTTCGCGTCCCGCCAGTGTTGAATAGTTTATCCTTGTTTACCCGGTCGATTCCTCTGAGAATTTTGTAGGTTGTGATCATGTCTCCCCTTACTCTTCTGTCTTCCAGTGTCGTAAGGTGCATTTCCCGCAGCCTTTCCTCGTAACTCATGCCTCTTAGTTCTGGGACTAGTCTAATGGCATACCTTTGGACTTTTTCCAGCTTCGTCCTGTGCTTGACAAGGTACGGGCTCCATGCTGGGGCCGCATACTCCAGGATTGGTCTTACATATGTGGTGTACAATGTTCTGAATGATTCCTTACACAGGTTCCTGAACGCTGTTCTGATGTTAGCCAGCCTCGCATATGCCGTAGCCGTTATTCTATTTATGTGGGCTTCAGGAGACAGGTTTGGTGTGATATCAACTCCTAGATCTTTCTCTCTGTCCGTTTCATTAAGTACTTACTCTCCTATTCTGTAACCTGTGTCTGGCCTCTTGTTTCCACTGCCTAGTTTCATTACTTTGCATTTACTCGGGTTGAACTTCAACAGCCATTTGTTGGAGCATTCAGTCAGTCTGTGTAGTTCATCTTGTAGCCTCCTACTGTCATCCTCTGTTTCAATCCTCCTCATAATTTTTGTATCATCGGCAAACATTGAGAGAAATAATTCTATTCCCTCTGGGAGATCATTTACATATCAGAAACAGTACAGGTCCAAGGACTGACCCCTGCGTGACTCCACTTGTAACGTCTCTCCAATCTGAGACCTCACCCCTCACACTGACTCGTTGTCTCCTGTTGCTTAGGTACTTCTTTATCCAATGGAGTACCTTCCCTTTCACTCCAGCCTGCATCTCCAGCTTTTTCACTAGCCTATTGTGTGGCACTGTATCAAAGGCTTTCTGACAATCCAAAAATTTGCTGTCTGCCCACCCTTCTCTTTTTTGCCTTATTTTTGTTGCCTGGTCATAGAATTCAAGTAACCCTGTGAGGCAGGACCTGCCATCCCTGAACCCATGTTGATGCTGTGTTACAAAGTTCTTTCGCTCCAGATGCTCCACTAGCTTTCTTTGCACAATTTCTCCATCAGCTTGTATGGTATGCAGGTTAGGGACACTGGCCTGTAATTCAGTGCCTCCTGTCTATCCTCTTTCTTGTATATCGGGACTACGTTAGCTGCTTTCCACATATCTGGCAGTTCCCTTGTTGCCAGTGATTTGTTATGCACTATGGAGAGTGGTAGGCACAATTCTTTTGCTCCTTCCTGTAGTATCCAAGGGGAGATTCCATCTGGGCCTATAGCCTTTGTCACATCCAACTCTAGTAAACACTTCCTTACTATTGCTTCCTGGTTAGCTATTCCCTCTCTTTTCTCTGGGATTTCTCCTTGCTCTAAGGTGAAGACCTTTTGGAATTTCTTATTCAGTTCCTCACACACTTCCTTGTCGTTTGTAGTGCATCCTTCCTCCCCTATCCCTAATTTCATAACTAGTTCCTTTACTGTTGTTTTTCTCCTGATGTGGCTGTGGAGCAATTTAGGCTGAGTCTTTGCCTTGCTTGCGATGTCATTTTCGTATTGTCTTTCTGTCTCTCTTCTCATCCTAACATATTCATTCCTGGCATTCTGGTATCTTTCTCTGCTCTCCAGTGTCCTTTTATTCCTATAGTTTCTCCGTGCCCTTTTACTTTGCTGCTTAGCTTCCCTACATCTCTGATTAAACCATGGATTTCTCATCTTCATTTCACTGTTTTCCTTATGGACTGGGACAAACTTGTTTGCTGCGTCCTTGCACTTCTGTGTGATGTAATCCGTCATATCTTGGGCCGTCTTTTCCCTGAGCTCTGTTTCCCATGCTATATCTGTTAGGAATTTTCTTATCGCCTCATAGTTTCCCTTTCGGTATGCTAACCTTTTGGTTTCTATATTCCTCCTCGAGTTTAATAACCCTTCTTCAGTCAGGTAATCAAACACCAGTACACTGTGGTCGCTCATTCCTACTGGGTCGTCAAAACCGATTTATCTTATGTCGGAGTCGTTCAGAGTCAAGATTAGGTCGTGTCTCGCTGGTTCGTTATTGCCTCTCATCCTTGGGGGTTTTCTGACATGCTGGGTTAAAAAAATTCTAGTCACCACCTCCAATAGTTTGGCTCTTCACGTATCCTTGCCTCCATGCGGTTCCTTGTTCTCCCAGTCAAATCTCTCTCTCCTAGTCAAACCTTCTCTCTCCCTTGTGTGTGTGTGTGTGTGTATGTGTGTACTCACTTAGTTGTACTCACCTAGTTGTGCTTGTGGTTGAGCTCTGGCTCTTTCGTCCCGCCCTTTCAACTGTCAACCAACTGGTGTACAGATTCCTGAGTCTACTGGGCTGTATTATATCTACATTTGAAACTGTGTATGGAGTCAGCCTCCACCACATCATTGCCTAATGCATTCCACCTCTTAACTACTCTGTCACTGAAAAAGTTCTTTCTAACATCCCTGTGGCTCATTTGGGTATTCAGTTTCCACATGTGTACCCTTCTTCGAGTTACTCACTTGTTAAACAATATGTATTTGTCTACTCTGTCGATTCTTCTTAGAATTTTGTAGGTAGTGATCATGTCTCCCCCGAGCTCTCCTATCTTCCAGCGACGTTAGGTGCATTACATGCAGCCTTTCCTCGTAACTCATACCTCTTAGTTCTGGGACTAGCCTAGTAGAATACCTCTGAATTTTTTTCAAGCAAGTCCTGTGCTTGAAAAGTATGTGTGTGTACTTACCTAGTTGCCTTCTTGGATGTATGTTGGTTGTAGTTACACACAGTAGACACTTCAGTAGTTTAATTGAGTGAGGCAACAAAGTGTAAAACTGGCCAGCCGAGGTCCAACCTGCTCTGGGTCTGTGAGAATGCTTAGGCCTGCTGGGAGCACGGCTGGTGCCGCTCTGTCTGGCATGACGTCAGAGGCCTTCTCGCCTGTGACGGGTATTTACAAATAGACGGAGTAGCAATGGGCTCTCCCTTAGGAGTTTTATTTGCTAATTTTGATATGGGAACCATCGAAGACAGGGTCTTCAGTAGCAGACAAAAACCAACTGTATACTGCCGTTATGTAGATGACATATTCGTAATAGTAAAAGACTCAGATGAACTAATTGACCTTAAAAGACACCTAGAGAGAGAGTCAGTACTCCGATTTACACATGAAAATAGTGAAAATAACAGTCTGCCATTCCTGGATGTACTAATAACAAAAACAGGAACCTCTTTAAGCACCAGCGTATATACCAAGCCCACCAACATAGGATTATGCCTGAACGGTAGAAGTGAGTGCCCCCCAAAGATACAAAGCCAGTGTTCTCAATGCTTATAATCGTCGAGCGCTTACCCACTGCTCTGAATGGAGCAACGTGAGTAGAGAGTTTGAAAGAGTAACTCAGGTATTGGTGAACAACGGATATAGCAACGCGGAAATAAACGCAGCTATAAGAAGACACTTGGACCGTTGGTATAATCCAGAACCTAGAACAGAAACCATAACACCTCCAATAAAATTATATTACAAATCAACCATGCACAGTGAACATATAAAAGAGGAAAGAATAATGAAAGAAATAATCCGTAAAGGAGTAAAATGCACTACTCCTAACCAAAACATAAACCTGATAATATTCTACAAAACCAAGAAGACTTCCGAACTCCTTATCAAAAACAGCCCGAAGCCGACGGAGAACCCTCTACAGCAGTCAAGCGTTGTATACATGTACATTTGCCCCCACGAAGGATGTAACCTTCAATGTAAGTACATAGGTATGACGTCGACCAAGCTGACGAGGCGTTTGACATGCCATCTTCAATCTGGTGCCCCTAAGAATCACATGAGACAAGCCCATGACATTACTCTAACAAGAGAAATGTTGAACAAGAATACCTGCATAATAGACAAAACCCAAGATGCAAGAAGATTACAAATTCTTGAGGCAATTCACATAAGAATAGAGCGACCTACCATGAACACCTAAATCACGGAACTATTTACTCTACCCACCATGAGAGTAAGGACAAGACAAGAACATATCGATGCCAACACAGAAGATAATGTCCAACATAATAGGCCAATTACACTGGATTAATCTTTGTGTTTAGATAGGAGCTGCCTCGTATGGGCCAATAAGCCTTCTGCAGCCTCTATGTTTCACCTCACATTTATCCCTTATGTATCCCCCCATGTTTTCACCTTATTTTTATTTTTATTTATTTTATTTATGCATATACAAGAATGTACATAAGGAATGTGAGGATACAAATATGGTAATTACAGTCTTGTAAAGCCACTAGCACGCGCAGCGTTTCGGGCAGAAATACACCTTTATTGTATTATCACCTGACCCAGTGCGGGTATAAAATCAACTAGTATTGTAAGATCTGTTCACTTGAGAATGAACCATGGAGGTTCGAAACGTTGTGCAAATTATATAAATAAGTGTAATACACTCTATAGTAAATCACTTCTTTTCTTCACCTTAAAAGTACGAAAATGAGTTTTGGAGAACTCCTATTTCAATTAAGCCCTGATGCTAAGAAAATAGTTAGAGGGATAGAAGCCCTAAACCAGAAAATAATAAATACAGAATATGCGGTCATATTCAATGAAACATATATATATATATATATATATATATATATATATATATATATATATATATATATATATATATATATATATATATATATATATATATATATATGTCGTACCTAGTAGCCAGAACGCACTTCTCAGCCTACTATGCAAGGCCCGATTTGCCTAATAAGCCAAGTTTTCATGAATTAATTGTTTTTCGACTACCTAACCTAACCTAACCTAACTTTTTTGGCTACCAAACCTAACCTAACCTATAAAGATAGGTTAGGTAGGGTTAGTTAGGTTCGGTCATATATCTACGTTAATTTTAACTCCAATAAAAAAAAATTGACCTCATACATAATGAAATGGGTAGCTTTATCATTTCATAAGAAAAAAATTAGAAAAAATAAATTAATTCAGGAAAACTTGGCTTATTAGGCAAATCGGGCCTTGCATAGTAGGCTGAGAAGTGCGTTCTGGCTACAAAGTACGACATATATATATATATATATATATATATATATATATATATATATATATATATATATATATATATATATATATATATATATATATATATATATATATATATATATATATATATATATATATATATATATATATATATATATATATATGGGGTCGCCACAGGGAACGGACGTTAGGAGGAGGCTTTGCCGCCCATGTGTCATTATCTAGTGACATCCCGACCCTACGGGGCCCAGGCTCAACAGTGTGAACATCCTGGGAAGGTGTGAGAGTGGCGGGAAGTGTCCAGGGTGAACCATCACAACCAAAAATAATCAAACAAGTGTATTGGCAGTGTGGAATCATCTGAACTACAGTGAGGGCCAACAAGCGCGCCCTGAGGGGCTCCCTCAGTTATGGTTGGGGGTTGGGATGGGGTGTAGTTGTGTGGTCAGTCGAGGGGGGGGGGTTGACCCGTGTGTAAGTATTTATGAAAATATCCCTGAAAATTAGATACCTCGGCTCTCAGGAAACAGGTATCGTGTTTCAAGCGCATCGAGCTCACAGTGGACCATATTACAAGTGCAGTGATATATCTCGAAATTATACATATGCATTTGTGTCAACCCTCTGTTTCCCCACACATACCTTCAAGTGTGTACCGCCACCCAACCCACATGTCGAGAGGTACCGGTCTTCCCTCCCTCTGCCCCACTCAACCGTGACCGCCACCTCCCTAAGTCCACCCCTACGCTACATCCGCCCAGAGCCCAACCAGCATCCAGCCCCGCTCGCCCTGTGCCCGCCCAGCGCCTATCCAGCATCCGCCCCCGTCTGCCCAGCGCCCAAGGACAACCAGGCTTCTCTCAGCCACGAGGACCCATCAACCAGTACGGCAGGTACGGCACATGCCTAGTGTGTGACAAGGTGGGGTGTCTCAAGACCAACGGGGGTGTGCGCAAACATTCCCACTACGGAACCGATTGTCCGGGTAGGTGGCGCCATCCCAAAGAGAGTATCAATCAAGGTCCCACACCAGGAGTCAGGGAAAACACCTCCAACAGCTTCATTTAGACTGAGAACCTACTAGAAGCCATCAAAGCAACATTGGTTGGAACCTTGCAGCACATCCCCAAAGCTGCTCGCTCCCAAGCGGCATCCAAACTATCCAGCCTCTTGAAATAGGTAATGACTTTCCCGAAACCATCCAAGCATGGCATAATCTTCTCCTGTTTGGAAACATATGCCTAGCTGTCCCTGCAAGGAGAGACAAATCACTAGCTTCCTCAGTCATTATGGCTATAAATAGTTTTCCTAGAGAGGACAACAAGGCACCCCTCCCCACCCGTGCCAAAAACACCCACCGCAGGAAAGGTATCAACAGCAGAACCAAGGCATCCAAAATCAGGGCAACAGTCAGCAGGAAAATAGAAGAAGGCAACATAATAGGGGGGCGATCAGAGTCATCACCAGCGAGGACCCAGTTGCCACCAGAGACGCCGATACAGCACAAGCCCTAAGAGGAAAACACCCACCCAGAGCTCCACGTGATAACAATGTTCCTCTAGTCGGTGTCACCAGAGCAGAACCCTGTGTGTGCTCGAATCCATGGTGCATAAAGCAGCTTTATCCTTCCCACCAGGATCAGCAGCCGGGTTCACAGGTCTAAGACCCAACCACATCAAACAAATGCTCAGCCCTGCACTGGGAGACATTGCACAAGGCCTCCTGGTGGAATTAACTAGATTCTCCAACATATGTCTAGCTGGCAACATCCCAGAGACCATACGGCCTCTCTTTTTTGGTGTTTCATTCTGTGCTCTGAGGAAAAAAGATGGAGGAATCAGACCGATAGCTGTGGCCAATTCACTCCGGCGCCTCGTCGCTAAGGCTGCTGCCAGAACAGTTACTCAGGCAGCAGCAGACATGCTGAAGCCAAAACAGCTTGGGTTTGGCATTCCCCAAGGGTGTGAGGCAGCGGCTCATGCAGCTAGAGCCTACATTGCCAACATTACGGATGAAAAAGCCCTGATAAAACTGGACTTCAAAAATGCTTTCAATCTGGTTAGAAGGGATGCAGTACTCAGTGCGGTTCATCGCCTTTTTCCTTCCCTCTACCCGTTTGTAAACTCATGTTACAGCAAGAATCTCATTTTGCTTTTCGCGGAACATGAAATTGAGTCACAAGAAGGTGTCCAACAGGGTGACCCCCATGCTCCTTTTCTTTTCTGCCTAGTCATCAAGGAAGTCACCGATAACCTGTCCAGTGAGCTCAACATTTGGTTTTTGGACAATGGTACTCTAGCCGGCTCCTCAGCCTCACTCTTGGACGACATAAGAATAATTCAGGAGCAAATCTAGGCCTCTAGGTCTAGGTTTTTACATACATAGTATGTAGATGTCACGTCGGTGACGGTAAAAAACAAAAACGTGCTTTTGCTGAAAAACTGTTGTTCATGTGAGGGAAATCTTCGAAACCTCTTTATATATACACATGCCTCTTTACTATATACATGCCTCACTGTGACAGGATTTTTTTTTTTTAAACTGTGCCATCTGTTGAACGTATGAGAAACACACACTGTAATCTCCTAAAGTTCTTCACCGATTGCTTTGAAATTTTGACACAATGTTGCATTCGAATAGACTCGTGTTTTTATATGTCTACTATATAGATGCCACACCTTTGACAGGTAAAAATATGCCTTTTTTTTAAAACATCGCCATCTGTTGCACGTAATAGCAACACACGCTATACTAAATACGTTATGATTCCATTTCAATGTTTCCGATTGCATTGATATATTTAATTTTCGTAGATTTCAATTTAATTTAATTTTGATTGAATTATTTTGTGTGACATTGCCTTGGAATTGAGCTGTATTGTTTACCATACCGTTCATTTCGAGAGTATAAGTATATGCCAAAACTGTGACAAGTAAAAACATTTTTTTTTAAACAGTGCCATTTGTTGCATGTAAAAGCAACACACACTGTAAGAAATATGTTCCGATTCCATTTCAATGTTTCTGATTGCATTGATAAATTGAATTTTCATAGATCTAGATTTATTTTCATTTGGATTTAATTAGTATTTTGTGTGACATTGCAATTAAATTGAGCAGTTTTGTTTACTGCACCATTTATTTCATGAACTTAGTTAATTTTTTGACTGTTTTTGATTACGTTTTCAAATCTGTTCTTATTTTTCAGTGATGGGAACATTAGATCATTTGATGGTCTCATTTTTCTGATGGGAGCATCAGATCTTTTGGGAACGCATTGGAAAAGGGAGTGGGGAATGGTGGGGAGGATGTGGGGGACGGGAGAGGGGGTAATAGCGGGGTGAACGAGGGGACAGGGAGAAGGGATAATGGTAGGGAGGGAGGACGAGGGGACAGGGTAGGAGAAAATGGTAAGAACAAGGGGATGGGGAAGTTGGGGATGGTGGGAAGGATTAGGGGACGCAGCGGGTGGGGGATTATGGAGAGGACGAGGTGACAGGGGATTCGAGAAAGGAGGGAAGAACAAGGAAACCGGGGAGAGGGGAATGGTAGGGAGGACGAGGGGACAGGGGAGTGGGGAGTGGTTGCGAGGACAAAGAGATGGTTGAGGGGGGAATGGAGGACAGAGAAAGTTTGCTGTGGCTCAACAATGAATATATATATATATATATATATATATATATATATATATATATATATATATATATATATATGTATATATATATATATATATATATATATATATATATATATATATATATATGCGAACAAGCCAGAATGGTCCCCTGGACAATATGCAACTGAAAACTCACACCCCAGAAGTGACTCGAACCCATACTCCCAGAAGCCACGCAACTGGTATGTACAAGACGCCTTAATCCACTTGACCATCACGACCGGACATAATGAGGTGATAGCCGAGGCTATTTGAACCACCCCACCGCCGGCACTCGGATAGTTATCTTGGGCATAGCATTTTACCAAATCACCTCATTCTTAGGGGCACACGTGAGGAACACAAATGCGAACAAGCCAGAATGGTCCCCTGGACAATATGCAACTGAAAACTCACACCCCAGAAGTGACTCGAACCCATACTCCCAGAAGCCACGCAACTGGTATGTACAAGACGCCTTAATCCACTTGACCATCACGACCGGACATAATGAGGTGATAGCCGAGGCTATTTGAACCACCCCACCGCCGGCACTCGGATAGTTATCTTGGGCATAGCATTTTACCAAATCACCTCATTCTTAGGGGCACACGTGAGGAACACAAATGCGAACAAGCCAGAATGGTCCCCTGGACAATATGCAACTGAAAACTCACACCCCAGAAGTGACTCGAACCCATACTCCCAGAAGCCACGCAACTGGTATGTACAAGACGCCTTAATCCACTTGACCATCACGACCGGACATAATGAGGTGATAGCCGAGGCTATTTGAACCACCCCACCGCCGGCACTCGGATAGTTATCTTGGGCATAGCATTTTACCAAATCACCTCATTCTTAGGGGCACACGTGAGGAACACAAATGCGAACAAGCCAGAATGGTCCCCTGGACAATATGCAACTGAAAACTCACACCCCAGAAGTGACTCGAACCCATACTCCCAGAAGCCACGCAACTGGTATGTACAAGACGCCTTAATCCACTTGACCATCACGACCGGACATAATGAGGTGATAGCCGAGGCTATTTGAACCACCCCACCGCCGGCACTCGGATAGTTATCTTGGGCATAGCATTTTACCAAATCACCTCATTCTTAGGGGCACACGTGAGGAACACAAATGCGAACAAGCCAGAATGGTCCCCTGGACAATATGCAACTGAAAACTCACACCCCAGAAGTGACTCGAACCCATACTCCCAGAAGCCACGCAACTGGTATGTACAAGACGCCTTAATCCACTTGACCATCACGACCGGACATAATGACCAAGATAACTATCCGAGTGCCGGCGGTGGGGTGGTTCAAATAGCCTCGGCTATCACCTCATTATGTCCGGTCGTGATGGTCAAGTGGATTAAGGCGTCTTGTACATACCAGTTGCGTGGCTTCTGGGAGTATGGGTTCGAGTCACTTCTGGGGTGTGAGTTTTCAGTTGCATATTGTCCAGGGGACCATTCTGGCTTGTTCGCATTTGTGTTCCTCACGTGTGCCCCTAAGAATGAGGTGATTTGGTAAAATGCTATGCCCAAGATAACTATCCGAGTGCCGGCGGTGGGGTGGTTCAAATAGCCTCGGCTATCACCTCATTATGTCCGGTCGTGATGGTCAAGTGGATTAAGGCGTCTTGTACATACCAGTTGCGTGGCTTCTGGGAGTATGGGTTCGAGTCACTTCTGGGGTGTGAGTTTTCAGTTGCATATTGTCCAGGGGACCATTCTGGCTTGTTCGCATTTGTGTTCCTCACGTGTGCCCCTAAGAATGAGGTGATTTGGTAAAATGCTATGCCCAAGATAACTATCCGAGTGCCGGCGGTGGGGTGGTTCAAATAGCCTCGGCTATCACCTCATTATGTCCGGTCGTGATGGTCAAGTGGATTAAGGCGTCTTGTACATACCAGTTGCGTGGCTTCTGGGAGTATGGGTTCGAGTCACTTCTGGGGTGTGAGTTTTCAGTTGCATATTGTCCAGGGGACCATTCTGGCTTGTTCGCATTTGTGTTCCTCACGTGTGCCCCTAAGAATGAGGTGATTTGGTAAAATGCTATGCCCAAGATAACTATCCGAGTGCCGGCGGTGGGGTTGTTCAAATAGCCTCGGCTATCACCTCATTATGTCCGGTCGTGATGGTCAAGTGGATTAAGGCGTCTTGTACATACCAGTTGCGTGGCTTCTGGGAGTATGGGTTCGAGTCACTTCTGGGGTGTGAGTTTTCAGTTGCATATTGTCCAGGGGACCATTCTGGCTTGTTCGCATTTGTGTTCCTCACGTGTGCCCCTAAGAATGAGGTGATTTGGTAAAATGCTATGCCCAAGATAACTATCCGAGTGCCGGCGGTGGGGTGGTTCAAATAGCCTCGGCTATCACCTCATTATGTCCGGTCGTGATGGTCAAGTGGATTAAGGCGTCTTGTACATACCAGTTGCGTGGCTTCTGGGAGTATGGGTTCGAGTCACTTCTGGGGTGTGAGTTTTCAGTTGCATATTGTCCAGGGGACCATTCTGGCTTGTTCGCATTTGTGTTCCTCACGTGTGCCCCTAAGAATGAGGTGATTTGGTAAAATGCTATGCCCAAGATAACTATCCGAGTGCCGGCGGTGGGGTGGTTCAAATAGCCTCGGCTATCACCTCATTATGTCCGGTCGTGATGGTCAAGTGGATTAAGGCGTCTTGTACATACCAGTTGCGTGGCTTCTGGGAGTATGGGTTCGAGTCACTTCTGGGGTGTGAGTTTTCAGTTGCATATTGTCCAGGGGACCATTCTGGCTTGTTCGCATTTGTGTTCCTCACGTGTGCCCCTAAGAATGAGGTGATTTGGTAAAATGCTATGCCCAAGATAACTATCCGAGTGCCGGCGGTGGGGTGGTTCAAATAGCCTCGGCTATCACCTCATTATGTCCGGTCGTGATGGTCAAGTGGATTAAGGCGTCTTGTACATACCAGTTGCGTGGCTTCTGGGAGTATGGGTTCGAGTCACTTCTGGGGTGTGAGTTTTCAGTTGCATATTGTCCAGGGGACCATTCTGGCTTGTTCGCATTTGTGTTCCTCACGTGTGCCCCTAAGAATGAGGTGATTTGGTAAAATGCTATGCCCAAGATAACTATCCGAGTGCCGGCGGTGGGGTGGTTCAAATAGCCTCGGCTATCACCTCATTATGTCCGGTCGTGATGGTCAAGTGGATTAAGGCGTCTTGTACATACCAGTTGCGTGGCTTCTGAGAGTATGGGTTCGAGTCACTTCTGGGGTGTGAGTTTTCAGTTGCATATTGTACAGGGGACCATTCTGGCTTGTTCGCATTTGTGTTCCTCACGTGTGCCCCTAAGAATGAGGTGATTTGGTAAAATGCTATGCCCAAGATAACTATCCGAGTGCCGGCGGTGGGGTGGTTCAAATAGCCTCGGCTATCACCTCATTATGTCCGGTCGTGATGGTCAAGTGGATTAAGGCGTCTTGTACATACCAGTTGCGTGGCTTCTGGGAGTATGGGTTCGAGTCACTTCTGGGGTGTGAGTTTTCAGTTGCATATTGTCCAGGGGACCATTCTGGCTTGTTCGCATTTGTGTTCCTCACGTGTGCCCCTAAGAATGAGGTGATTTGGTAAAATGCTATGCCCAAGATAACTATCCGAGTGCCGGCGGTGGGGTGGTTCAAATAGCCTCGGCTATCACCTCATTATGTCCGGTCGTGATGGTCAAGTGGATTAAGGCGTCTTGTACATACCAGTTGCGTGGCTTCTGGGAGTATGGGTTCGAGTCACTTCTGGGGTGTGAGTTTTCAGTTGCATATTGTCCAGGGGACCATTCTGGCTTGTTCGCATTTGTGTTCCTCACGTGTGCCCCTAAGAATGAGGTGATTTGGTAAAATGCTATGCCCAAGATAACTATCCGAGTGCCGGCGGTGGGGTGGTTCAAATAGCCTCGGCTATCACCTCATTATGTCCGGTCGTGATGGTCAAGTGGATTAAGGCGTCTTGTACATACCAGTTGCGTGGCTTCTGGGAGTATGGGTTCGAGTCACTTCTGGGGTGTGAGTTTTCAGTTATATATATATATATATATATATATATATATATATATATATATATATATATATATATATATATATATATATATATATATTCATTCGCATATAGTCCTGGGGACCTTTCAGGCTTGTTCGCATTTGTGTTCCTCTCGTGTGTCCCAAAGAATGAGGTGATTTCATAAAATGCTATGCCCAAGATTACTATCCGAGTGCCGGCGGGGAAGTGGTTCAAATAGCTTCGGCTATCACTTCCTTATGTCCGGTCGTGATGGTCAAGCAGATTAAGGCGTCCTGTAGATATCAGTTGCGTTGCTCCTGGGAGTATGGGTTCGAGTCACTTCTGGGGTGTGAGTTTTCAGTCGCATATAGTCCTGGGGACCATTCAGGCTTGTTCGCATTTGTGTTCCTCATGTGTGCCCCAAAGAATGAGGTGATTTCATAAAATGCTATGCCCAAGATTACCATCCGAGTGCCGGCGGGGAAGTGGTTCAAATAGCTTTAGCTATCACTTCCTCATGTCCAGTTGTGATGGTCAAGCGGTTTAAGGCGTCTTGTAGATACCAGTTGCGTTGCTCCTGGGAGTATGGGTTCGAGTCACTTCTGGGGTGTGAGTTTTCAGTCGCATATAGTCCTGGGGACCATTCAGGCTTGTTCGCATTTGTGTTCCTCACGTGTGCCCCAAAGAATGAGGTGATTTGATAAAATGCTATGCAAAAGATTACCATCCGAGTGCCGGTGAGGAAGTGGTTCAAATAGCTTTAGCTATCACTTCCTCATGTCCAGTCATGATGGTCAAGCGGTTTAAGGCGTCCTGTAGAAACCAGTTGCGTTGCTCCTGGGAGTTTGGGTTCGAGTCACTTCTCGGGTGTGAGTTTTCAGTCGCATATAGCCCTGGGGACCATTCAGGCTTGTTCGCATTTGTGTTCCTCACGTGTGCCCCAATGAATGAGGTGATTTCATAAAATGCTATGCCCAAGATTACCATCCGAGTGCCGGCGGGGAAGTGGTTCAAATAGCTTCGGCTATCACTTCCTTATGTCCGGTCGTGATGGTCAAGCAGATTAAGGCGTCCTGTAGATACCAGTTGCGTTGCTCCTGGGAGTATGGGTTCGAGTCACTTCTGGGGTGTGAGTTTTCAGTCGCATATAGTCCTGGGGACCATTCAGGCTTGTTCGCATTTGTGTTCCTCATGTGTGCCCCAAAGAATGAGGTGATTTCATAAAATGCTATGCCCAAGATTACCATCCGAGTGCCGGCGGGGAAGTGGTTCAAATAGCTTTAGCTATCACTTCCTCATGTCCAGTTGTGATGGTCAAGCGGTTTAAGACGTCTTGTAGATACCAGTTGCGTTGCTCCTGGGAGTATGGGTTCGAGTCACTTCTGGGGTGTGAGTTTTCAGTCGCATATAGTCCTGGGGACCATTCAGGCTTGTTCGCATTTGTGTTCCTCACGTGTGCCCCAAAGAATGAGGTGATTTGATAAAATGCTATGCCCAAGATTACCATCCGAGTGCCGGCGGGGAAGTGGTTCAAATAGCTTCGGCTATCACTTCCTTATGTCCGGTCGTGATGGTCAAGCGGATTAAGGCGTCCTGTAGATACCAGTTGTGTTGCTCCTGGGAGTATGGGTTCGAGTCACTTCTGGGGTGTGAGTTTTCAGTCGCATATAGTCCTTGGGACCATTCAGGCTTGTTCGCATATATATACATATATGACTGAAAACTCACACTCCAGAGTTTTCCAGCAATAGTCCTGGGGACCATTCAGGCTTGTTCGCATATATATATATATATATATATATATATATATATATATATATATATATATATATATATATATATATATATATATATATATATATATAAATATGGAAGGGAGTACCACCTCTAGCTGGAAGAAGGGGGACCCATAGCCTCGGAGGAAACCATGCATAACGCATTAGAGGGAATGTTTAGATCCCCTCCAATACAGTTTCTGTGTGCTTTTCTCCTACCACCCCCTTCCTTTTTTATTTTTTGTGCTTTATTATGCATTTGATAGTTACAAGATATACATGGGTTGATACAAAAATAATAATGCAAAAAGGTGCTTAAAGGTTATGGATCTCTTGAAAAACACAACACTGGGAAACATTGATGAATGTCACAGACGGGTTCGATCATTGTTGCAAGTCAAAAAATTCTTCGAATTCCTCTGAAGTTGGACTAGTGCCCAAGACGTAACAGGCGTCTATATATATATATATATATATATATATATATATATATATATATATATATATATATATATATTATTAAATATGACCGAAAAAGTAAGATTAATAATTCTAACACGAATTTTCTCAATCTTTCGTACATTACGCTTCACTGTTGGAGGTAAATCAAAAATCACTTCTCCAAAATTCATTTTTATTTCTAGTCTGACGCGACACGGGCGCGTTTCGTAAAACTTATTACATTTTCAAAGACTTCACAAATACACAACTGATTAGAACTTACGTATCTCTGATTTTATATCTACATTTGAGTGAGGTGGGAGGGGTGATGTGGCATTAACACAAGACAGAACAAGAGGGGATATTAATAGGGTATTAAAAGTATCAACACAAGACAGAACAGAAACAATGGGTATTGAATAGAAGTGTTTGTAGAAAGCCTATTGGTCCATATTTCTTGATGCTTCTATATTGGAGCGGAGTCTTGAGGTGGGTAGAATATAGTTGTGCAATAATTGGCTGTTGATTGCTGGTGTTGACTACTTGATGTGTAGTGCCTCACAAACGTCAAGCCGCCTGCTATCGCTGTATCTATCGATGATTTCTGTGTTGTTTACTAGGATTTCTCTGGCGATGGTTTGGTTATGGGAAGAGATTATATGTTCCTTAATGGAGCCCTGTTGCTTATGCAACATTGCATAAGCAATGTTGCATTGCTTATTGCATAAGCAACAGGGCTCCATTAAGGAACATATAATCTCTTCCCATAACCAAACCATCGCCAGAGAAATCCTAGTAAACAACACAGAAATCATCGATAGATACAGCGATAGCAGGCGGCTTGACGTTTGCGAGGCACTACACATCAAGAAGTCAACACCAGCAATCAACAGCCAATTATTGCACAACTATATTCTACCCACCTCAAGACTCCGCTCCAATATAGAAGTATCAAGAAATATATCTATCGATGATTTCTGTGTTGTTTACTAGGATTTCTCTGGCGATGGTTTGGTTATGGGAAGAGATTATATGTTCCTTAATGGAGCCCTGTTGCTTATGCAACATTGCATAAGCAATGTTGCATTGCTTATTGCATTAGCAACAGGGCTCCATTAAGGAACATATAATCTCTTCCCATAACCAAACCATCGCCAGAGAAATCCTAGTAAACAACACAGAAATCATCGATAGATACAGCGATAGCAGGCGGCTTGACGTTTGCGAGGCACTACACATCAAGAAGTCAACACCAGCAATCAACAGCCAATTATTGCACAACTATATTCTACCCACCTCAAGACTCCGCTCCAATATAGAAGTATCAAGAAATATGGACCAATAGGCTTTCTACAAACACTTCTATTCAATACCCATTGTTTCTGTTCTGTCTTGTGTTGATACTTTTAATACCCTATTAATATCCCCTCTTGTTCTGTCTTGTGTTAATGCCACATCACCCCTCCCACCTCACTCAAATGTAGATATAAAATCAGAGATACGTAAGTTCTAATCAGTTGTGTATTTGTGAAGTCTTTGAAAATGTAATAAGTTTTACGAAACGCGCCCGTGTCGCGTCAGACTAGAAATAAAAATGAATTTTGGAGAAGTGATTTTTGATTTACCTCCAACAGTGAAGCGTAATGTACGAATGATTGAGAAAATTCGTGTTAGAATTATTAATCTTACTTTTTCGGTCATATTTAATAATATATGTCTACAGGAAAGACTGCTACCAAAATATACTAATATATATATATATATATATATATATATATATATATATATATATATATATATATATATATATATATATATATATATATATATATATATATATATATATATATATATATATATATATTGTTGTAATCCACAAGTTAGTAGGAATTATTAGCTAGAGGATCATTACTACAACACTTAACGAATGATAACTGAAAGTACACGTAAGTAGACAGACTATGGATCACATATCTAAGAAAGGTCAATGGATTAAGACCGAAGCTGTTTAGCCAAATTAATAATTCCTGGAAAGAGGAATTATTCGTCGTCAGGCTTCTAGGATCAAGGTTACCGCTCTAGGGATAAGGTTAATCGGATTATACCTTCCTTGAGAGGAGTGGTGAAATGTTTGAGGCCATGGTTGGCTAGAGACAGTCTGATTGGGGAGTGGAACTGGGAAGTCCTCTGCATCTCCGTTTGTGGCAGCAGCGAAGTGTAGCAGACAGCTATGCGAGAGCCTGTTGTGATCTTAGTGACCAAGTTAAGTCTGCAGTATGTGAGTATTGAATGTAAGACTAACCGGGTGTGGAGCGTTGTAGTAATCATTCCGTATTAGGGACTTAGGCGGAAGTTACGAGTGTGTGTGGTGATCGCGGAGGTCAGGTGGTCTATGGGTATTGGAAGTGTATTGACCTAATAGAGTATGTTAGTATGTATTTATTTGTCAGAGTCTATTCTTTGTAATTAAATGACAAAACCCGACGGCCTTTAAATACCTTCCATATGTTCATTCATTGTGTTCCAGTACAAACCTAGTGGTACGCCTCAAGGGTCTGGTGTGTGTAGGAGTACACGGTGGTAGTAACGGTTGCTGAGGCAAGGTGTTATGTGTTGTGTAATCGCTGTGTTCGGAATGAACCGGGGTTCAGCGTCACGACATATTTGGTGGCAGCGCAAACAGGTTTGGAACACTTTGAGAGATGAAGGAAGTGTGGTTCTGGTTTAGTTGGTGAGGGAATGTTCGGGAAATGGTAGACGTCGGGTTGTGGTGAGAATGGTGGTTACTAGACGGAGGAAAGAAGGGTCAGGTGAGACCAGGTCAGAGGAGTTAGTTAATTAAAGGGACTAGGCCATTGTGGGGCACATGTGGGGTTTATTTCTTTCTTTCCAGATTCCCGCAGCGAGAGACGGCTAAGAGGCAAGTCTGGACCACTGAAGCATCGGGAGGCAAAACAAGTGCAGTGTTCGTAGTGCGGATTATACAGTGTTCGTAGTGCGGATTATACAGTGTTCGTAGTGCGGAGTATACAGTGTTCGTAGTGCGGATTATACAGCGTGGCGAAGTAAACTAGCGCGGGTGAATGTGGGCCAGCGTGGGCCATGTGCGGCCATGTGCGGGCCAAGCGATGGGTGGGCCAAGCGAGCCGCACCTTGGAGCTTGTTTTATATCGTTGGTAAGGCGGAAATAGTGAGAAACCGTTGCTAAGGTGAAATTAAGCGTGAAAACTACGTAATTTAAAGTTAATTAAATTTCATGTAACGTGTAAATCGAATATTTTAAGGATAATGAAATATTACCTAAAGTACTGTGCGAGTTCCGGCGTTGTCAGGTGTAGATACAGAAAATAGGCGCAGTGAATTATGGACGCCTTGGCATAGAGAGCGACGCATAATTTGACGTCTGGAGTTCGCCATCTAGTGTACCCTGGAGAGGTCCATGGAGATTTTTTTGTGGGTGCAGGTAGCATTATGGAGAGTGTTACCTTGGGACACGGGGAGCGTGTCCCGTTGGTGGGGGTGTGTGGCGCCGGGAGTAGTGCATGGTTGTGTATTGGCGTTTGTACGCCGGGGTGTGTAGTGTAATGCATGTGGTGTGTAGGGTAATGCACGTGTAGTGGCTTATTAAACGCCAGCGTAATGCATAGTATTTACTGTAGTGAAATGTGCATGTTTTGACTGTTGATATTATGGATGTAGTATAGTGCATGACATTGTTGGCATTGTAGCGCCAAGGTGTAGCATGTGTAGCATAACTGGTTGTTGTAACACCGGATGTATTGTAGACATTAGCGTTGAAGTATGTTAACGCAGGTGGTAGAGTGTGGCGGGTGGCCACTACACAAGAAATTATGCCTAACGAGTGTTGGTCAGGTAATTAACGGATTACGAGAGAAAAGGGAGTGTGTGTGGCGTCTGGTTACTTATTGGTGGTGTTATTGGTGGTGACGTCTCGTGGTGTTTTGATGCGCTCTGGCGCAAGGCATATGCCTGTGGTGGTAATGGTGTTGAGGGCGTGGGGACGCCGGGTGTTGTGTTGAGGGCGTTGGGGACGCCGAGTGTTGTGTTGAGGGCGTTGGGGACGCCGAGTGTTGTGTTGAGGGCGTGGGGACGCCGTGTGTTGTGTTGAGGGCGTGGGGACGCCGTGTGTTGTGTTGAGGGCGTTGGGGACGCCGTGTGTTGTGTTGAGGGCGTTGGGGACGCCGGGTGTTGTGTTGAGGGCGTTTGGACGCCGGGTGTTGTGTTGAGGGCGTTGGGGACGCCGTGTGTTGTGTTGAGGGCGTTGGGGACGCCGTGCGTTGTGTTGAGGGCGTTGGGGACGCCGTGTGTTGTGTTGAGGGCGTTGGGGACGCCGTGTGTTGTGTTGAGGGCGTGGGGGACGCCGGGTGGTGTGTTGAGGGCGTTGGGGACGCCGTGTGTTGTGTTGAGGGCGTGAGGGACGCCGTGTGTTGTGTTGAGGGCGTTGGGGACGCCATTGGGTGGTGTAGTGTAGTGGCGTTTGGACGCCTGGTATGGAGTGTGGTGTTGTGGAGTATATGGTGGCGCAGGGGCGCCAGGTAGTGGTCGGTAAGGTGAGTATTGGCGTAGCAAGGTCGGTGCGTTAGGACGCAGGAAGTGGTTGTAGGGATGTGTGGCGTTATATTGAGGTCATCAGTGGTTGGGATGACCAGTGGTAAAGGTGTGTCGGAGTAAGTAAGTCGTATGGATAAGATGAAATGTTGATAATTGCCGAGTTGGTGGCTGCAGTAGGCGAGCCAAGTCGATACATCTAGCAAGACTCATAAAAGACTAATAAAAATTTCATTTTTTTCATTAAAATTTTCATTAATTAAGACGGAGTGGATAAGTCTTATGGATAAGATTACAATGTAGAATTTCAAAATTTCAGGTGTTGGTGGTTGCAGTGGGCGAGCCAAGTAGATATACTAATTTCTCATTAATTAAGTTGTTACAGGAATCTCGCTAGAAGCGAGCCAGTGGCAGTATGATGCTTTAGTGACATTAGTTGTGAAATGATTTTAATGAGGTATTTATTGGGATAATGTATGTGTATGTATATACTATATATTACCTCATCGGCACCATTACTGAGTGTTAGGCTTGAGAAGGTCCCCCGGGATCATGTCACAGAGCTTCAGGTAGAGTAGAAGGGAAGCTATGAGGCTACACTCAGTAATTCTAGAGAAAAAAAAAGGGGGAGGAAGTGAAGCCAACGTGACGTTATAGGCGAAATTCGCCCCCTGACATCAAAGCAGGGATAAGGGCCAGCTGCAATGGTTTTGCAGCTGCGCTCAGGCTATATACGGGGAGAGAGTAAGGAGCCGAGGGGGTTATGTAATAATGGGATCGAGCCAGGGGGCTCCGAGGGAATATTTTGCAGGTACAGCGGTCGGGAAGGTGTGAATACAGGTGGACACACTCTGGGCGGATGGGCCTAGACCAGAGAGCTGTGAGGGATCTACAGCGTTCTGGGATTGGTGCCCTGGAACGAGACGTCAGCACAGACCCAAGGGAACATGACCCTGGGGTAGGAATCTCCGTTGCTCTGGAGGCCAGGATCACGTTAGCTCAGAGCAACGATGGGACATTGACAACATTCACCAGGCTGGACAGCCTGGGTTTTGTCTGGGTCATGGAGGATCTATGACCTAGCAACCATGGGACACGAAGACAAGAGAAGTGATGCTGCCAATTGTGGAGGAGGCCAGTGAAACATTGTGTGATTATTGTAAGCCCTTATGTCAACAGTACAGGGCAAGATGTTAAATTGTAATTATCTTATTACTAAGGATGAAGAACCTTAGATATATATGTGTTGTGTATATATTAATGACTAGTGTCATTTCTGTTTAAGTGCCAGCATTCTGGTCCATGTAATTTTATGGTTATGTTTGTATGTAATTATATGTCAGCAGTTTAGGTATATGTGCATTGTTGGAGATGGGAAAAATTATTACAGACTATTTTACCTGTGCTATGATGTGAATATAATGTATATGTTGGAGAAGTGTTGTGAGTCATGTCGGGGAAAATTTTAATTTATTTCATTGTGTGTATGATGAACTTATTGGATGATTTTTTAGTTGTACACATATGGTGGGTGCATCCTCCAGGTCCTTGCACTAATGGAACCATTGCAATGATACATATGGGGACATGCTTGTTTAAGGAGAGGAGTGGTGTTGTAATCCACAAGTTAGTAGGAATTATTAGCTAGAGGATCATTACTACAACACTTATCGAATGATAACTGAAAGTACACGTAAGTAGACAGACTATGGATCACATATCTAAGAAAGGTCAATGGATTAAGACCGAAGCTGTTTAGCCAAATTAATAATTCCTGGAAAGAGGAATTATTCGTCGTCAGGCTTCTAGGATCAAGGTTACCGCTCTAGGGATAAGGTTAATCGGATTATACCTTCCTTGAGAGGAGTGGTGAAATGTTTGAGGCCATGGTTGGCTAGAGACAGTCTGATTGGGGAGTGGAACTGGGAAGTCCTCTGCATCTCCGTTTGTGGCAGCAGCGAAGTGTAGCAGACAGCTATGCGAGAGCCTGTTGTGATCTTAGTGACCAAGTTAAGTCTGCAGTATGTGAGTATTGAATGTAAGACTAACCGGGTGTGGAGCGTTGTAGTAATCATTCCGTATTAGGGACTTAGGCGGAAGTTACGAGTGTGTGTGGTGATCGCGGAGGTCAGGTGGTCTATGGGTATTGGAAGTGTATTGACCTAATAGAGTATGTTAGTATGTATTTATTTGTCAGAGTCTATTCTTTGTAATTAAATGACAAAACCCGACGGCCTTTAAATACCTTCCATATGTTCATTCATTGTGTTCCAGTACAAACCTAGTGGTACGCCTCAAGGGTCTGGTGTGTGTAGGAGTACACGGTGGTAGTAACGGTTGCTGAGGCAAGGTGTTATGTGTTGTGTAATCGCTGTGTTCGGAATGAACCGGGGTTCAGCGTCACGACAATATATATATATATATATATATATATATATATATATATATATATATATATATATATATATATATATATATATATATATATATATATATATATATATATATATATATATATATATATATATATATATATATATTAGTATATTTTGGGAGCAGTATTTCCTGTAGAAATATATTATTAAATATGACCGAAAAAGTAAGATTAATAATTCTAACACGAATTTTCTCAACATTTCTTATGTTTCTTTTCACTGTTGATGGTAATTGAAAAATCAATTCTCCAAAATTCATTTTTATTTCTAGTCTGACGCGACACTTGAACGCGTTTCGTAATAACTTATTACATTTTCAAAGACTTTTAGTTTACACACACACAACTATAACCTGCAAACACTAAACAGAGTTCTTACTATGCTATGATATAAACAGCTTTCATTTTATTTTATACTCGCATTTTGGATGAGGTGATATGTTACAACTGTTTTGGATGAGGTGAACAAAACTTTCAACACAGGACAGAATACGAAACAAAGAGGATTAATTGGGTAAATAGAAGGTAAGAATGGAAGTAACTGCAGAGGGCCTATTAGCCCATATTTCTTTATGCTTCTATATTGGGGCGGAGTCTTGAAGTGGGTAGAATATAGGTGTGCATTAATTGGCTGTTGATTGCTGGTGTTGACTTCTTGATGTGTAAGAAGTGTACTTCTTACACATCAAGAAGAAGGTATATATTCTAAAGGTATATATTATCCCGTGAACTAACATTGAAACATTGACGGAGGATTTTACCTGAACTTATGTTGTCACAAATGATGTAGTTACCTCAACCTCTGTTGTCACAGTTGATGTTGTAACCCTGTCCTCTGTTGTTACTGTTGATGTTGTAACCCTGGTCAATGTTGTCACAGTTGATGTTGTAACCCTGTCCTCTGTTGTCACCATTGATGTTGTAACCCTGGCCACTGTTGTCACGTTGATGTTGTAACCCTGGCCACTATTGTCATCGTTGATGTTGTAACCCTGGTCACTGTTGTCACCATTGATGTTGTAACCCTCGCCACTGTTGTCACCGTTGATGTAACCCTCGCCAATGTTGTCACCGTCGTTGCCAGCGACCTTAGCGCACCGAACTGTGACCCTCCACTATACCTGATCGCCATTAGAGCGGTGTGGTCGCTCAATCCATCACGGGACGCGCCACTCGCCCACCCAGTCGCCTCTCGCCGTGCCAAAAGAGTAATTAAAATCATTATTCTTTGCAGAGAACCATTAATTCTCCTTTCTTGGACCCGTGACAAGAAAATGGTCCCTCCTCTCTTATCTGGCCCTTGTGTGGTAAATGGTCTCGGGGCTTAAGGGGACGCATTTGGGTGCGTCAGTTTGCGGGGTATTTTGGCTAGAATAAGCTAGGCTAGTCTAGGTTTGGGTTTTAGGTTTGATTCGGTTCGGTTTGGTTTGATTACAGTAGGGTAATTTATGCTAGGTTATGTTAGGTTAAGTTAGATTCGCTTCGCTTCGGTTATGCTTGGTTAGTATATGTTTTGTAAAATTAGGGTAGGTTAAGTTGGGTTAGGAAAGTTATTCTTGATTAGGTTCGGTTATGTTATAATTGGTTAGGTTATGCTAGGTATTTTTGGGTGGATATTTTAGGTTCAGTTAGATTAAGTTAGGTTAGATTGGGTTGGATTAATTTAAGCTAGATCAGGTAAGGTTAAGGCTGGATAGGTTGGGTCAGGTAAGGTGAGGTTAAGTTAGACAGTTTATGTTAAGTTCAGATAGATTGAGTCAGGTTAGGATAAGTTAAGTTAGGCTAGGGCAGGTAAAGTTAATGTTAGTTACGTTGATTAAGTTGGGTTAATTTAGCGAGGTTGTGTTCAGTTTAGTTAGGTTGGGTTCAAGTTCAAGCTCATGTATGTTTATTGAGACAAGAAAAAAAATACATCTCAAATTGATAGAGTAGCTTAGGATATTTCTACCCCCTCCCCCGTTAGGTTGGGTTAGGTTTGGATAGACTAAGTTTGGCTAGATCAGGTAAAGTTAACATTGGTTATGTTTGATTAAGTTAGGTTTGCTTAGGTTTTGATAATCTATATTTCAAATTTTGCAGTGACTAGCACACTCATCTTACAAGATTGAGAACCTCGGGTTTGAATCCTAATCAGGCTGGGGGTATTATTGAGCCGTTCTTTTTCTCTGTTCGCATGTTGACACAAAACACTAATTTGGGGATTGTAAAATAATTGTAAACTAACTGTAAAGAATATTTTCAGGAAACTGGATACTTAACAGCCCATAACCGGTTTTAATCTTGCCAAGTGACGATGAACTAGAAAAGAACAGTGAAAGAACAGAACAAAGAAAGAACAGAGAAGAGAGAGATACTAAAATTCTCGGAGTACATTTAACTTCAAATCAGTGAGGATGTTCTAAATTCTCCATAGGATTCATAAGGCATCCTTACTCTTCCATTATCCTCACTCCTGAAGACACATACCAGTGGAACAAGGAAGCACACCCACTTAATGAAGCACCTGAAGCCTCGAAGTTAAAATTCTTACTCTTGTGGGCAGAATACCCTGCGTGTGGGGGATCTGCCCCCTTTAACTGTTATATTCATCAGTGTTGGGATTGTAGCCATCATGCTTATCACGATGCTCACTCAACCTCGTCTATTCCCTGCTTAGTTACTGCTCATTAATAATCGTCGGAGCTCCAGCAGCTTTGTCCCACAATGTTAAAAATGTTATCATCAGGAAGCCAACTTACCACTCTCCCAGCAACATAATTCCTAAAAGGTACAGGCACCGGTGATTATTGAGCCCATCCTCCTGTTAGGAAGGTGCTTATAGTGACGATGCGAACCATAGTACATATTTAAACGTAATGGAAAATTAGAAAATAGAATTTGGTACTATCGAATTGGACGAACCGGAAAAGGTATTGTATTGCGGTTGTTAATAAAACAAAAACAAACCTAACCATCATAGGCCTAATGCACGGTCTCTGAGATTTAACATAGTACATATATGTGCTATACTAGGCCTAAGAATATTTAAGTTTGTTCCGGACTCTATAAAATGAATAATAAAAAATTCTTCTATATGATCCCCCAATCCCCCCTTATTCATTACACCAATATATGTACGATGGTTAACATACTTACAAAAATGCATATAAACAAGAGGATGAGTTGTGATTATTATGCTGACTAACTGAAATGCTGAAATATATATATATATATATATATATATATATATATATATATATATATATATATATATATATATATATATATATATATATATATATATATATATATATATATATATTAGTATATTTTGGTAGCAGTCTTTCCTGTAGACATATATTATTAAATATGACCGAAAAAGTAAGATTAATAATTCTAACACGAATTTTCTCAATCTTTCGTACATTACGCTTCACTGTTGGAGGTAAATCAAAAATCACTTCTCCAAAATTCATTTTTATTTCTAGTCTGACGCGACACGGGCGCGTTTCGTAAAACTTATTACATTTTCAAAGACTTCACAAATACACAACTGATTAGAACTTACGTCTCTCTGATATTATATCTACATTTGAGTGAGGTGGGAAGGATGATGTGGCATTAACACAAGACAGAACAGGGGATATTAATAGGGTATTAAAAGTATCAACACAAGACAGAACAGAAACAATGGGTTTTGAATAGAAGTGTTTGTAGAAAGCCTATTGGTCCATATTTCTTGATGCTTCTATATTGGAGCGGAGTCTTGAGGTGGGTAGAATATAGTTGTGCAATAATTGGCTGTTGATTGCTGGTGTTGACTTCTTGATGTGTAGTGCCTCGCAAACGTCAAGCCGCCTGCTATCGCTGTATCTATCGATGATTTCTGTGTTGTTTACTAGGATTTCTCTGGCGATGGTTTGGTTATGGGAAGAGATTATATGTTCCTTAATGGAGCCCTGTTGCTTATGCATCGTTAAACGCCTAGAAAGAGATGTTGTTGTCTTGCCTATATACTGGGTTTTTTGGAGCTTACAGTCCCCAAGTGGGCATTTGAAGGCATAGACGACGTTAGTCTCTTTTAAAGCGTTCTGTTTTGTGTCTGGAGAGTTTCTCATGAGTAGGCTGGCCGTTTTTCTGGTTTTATAGTAAATCGTCAGTTGTATCCTCTGATTTTTGTCTGTAGGGATAACGTTTCTATTAACAATATCTTTCAGGACCCTTTCCTCCGTTTTATGAGCTGTGGAGAAGAAGTTCCTGTAAAATAGTCTAATAGGGGGTATAGGTGTTGTGTTAGTTGTCTCTTCAGAGGATGAGACAACCTCTGAAGAGACAACTAACACAACACCTATACCCCCTATTAGACTATTTTACAGGAACTTCTTTTCCACAGCTCATAAAACGGAGGAAAGGGTCCTGAAAGATATTGTTAATAGAAACGTTATCCCTACAGACAAAAATCAGAGGATACAACTGACGATTTACTATAAAACCAGAAAAACGGCCAGCCTACTCATGAGAAACTCTCCAGACACAAAACAGAACGCTTTAAAAGAGACTAACGTCGTCTATGCCTTCAAATGCCCACTTGGGGACTGTAAGCTCCAAAAAACCCAGTATATAGGCAAGACAACAACATCTCTTTCTAGGCGTTTAACGATGCATAAGCAACAGGGCTCCATTAAGGAACATATAATCTCTTCCCATAACCAAACCATCGCCAGAGAAATCCTAGTAAACAACACAGAAATCATCGATAGATACAGCGATAGCAGGCGGCTTGACGTTTGCGAGGCACTACACATCAAGAAGTCAACACCAGCAATCAACAGCCAATTATTGCACAACTATATTCTACCCACCTCAAGACTCCGCTCCAATATAGAAGCATCAAGAAATATGGACCAATAGGCTTTCTACAAACACTTCTATTCAAAACCCATTGTTTCTGTTCTGTCTTGTGTTGATACTTTTAATACCCTATTAATATCCCCTGTTCTGTCTTGTGTTAATGCCACATCATCCTTCCCACCTCACTCAAATGTAGATATAATATCAGAGAGACGTAAGTTCTAATCAGTTGTGTATTTGTGAAGTCTTTGAAAATGTAATAAGTTTTACGAAACGCGCCCGTGTCGCGTCAGACTAGAAATAAAAATGAATTTTGGAGAAGTGATTTTTGATTTACCTCCAACAGTGAAGCGTAATGTACGAAAGATTGTGAAAATTCGTGTTAGAATTATTAATCTTACTTTTTCGGTCATATTTAATAATATATATATATATATATATATATATATATATATATATATATATATATATATATATATATATATATATATATATATATATATATACATATATATATATATGTAATCACGGAACTATTTACTCTACCCACCATGAGAGTAAGGACAAGACCAGAACATAACGATGCCAACACAGAAGACAATGACCAATAACACATAACAGACCAATAACACTGGATTAATCTTTGTATTTAGATAGGAGCTGCCTCGTATGGGCCAATAAGCCTTCTGCAGTTACCTCTGTTTCACCCCACATTTCTCCCTTATGTGTTCCCCCATGTTTTCACCTTTATTGTATTATCACCTGACCCAGTGCGGGTATAAAATCAATCAGCATTGTAAGATCTGTTCACTTGAGAATGAACCATGGAGGTTCAAAACGTTGTGGAAATTGTATAAATAAGTGTAATACACTCTATAGTAAATCACTTCTTTTCTTCACCTTAAAAGTACGAAAATGAGTTTTGGAGAACTCCGATTTCAACTAAGCCCTGATGCTAAGAAAATAGTTAGAGGGATAGAAGCCCTAAACCAGAAAATAATAAATACAGAATATGCGGTCATATTCAATTAAATATATATATATATATATATATATATATATATATATATATATATATATATATATATATATATATATATATATATATATATATATATCATGATATATATATTGTGACGATAATCTCCTTCAAGAGATTGAGCCTGCTCTTCCCTCCAAAAATACGTCGCTACAAATATATAAAACTACTATGGAAGAAATATCCAACAACGACAACAACATCTCCAAGGTTTGCCAGAGAGCAAAACGTATGCAGCCAGGAACACCTGCTCCACCTCAAACCGCCAAACTACCTGTCTTGTCGCCTGCTCATCGCTGATTGGCTGCGGGGTCCAGCTGCAACTGCACTCCACCCACCATACTACTTGATGTCTGGGGCCGCCACGACCTCAGTCTTCAGAATATCCCGTGCTTTCGACAAGTTAACACGTCTCGTTGGTAGACTAAGCCCCAGGCTTACGTGTACTAAGAGAGGTGGCAGCTTGAAGCCAATATTCCGACACCTATTTACTTTGTTTGCCCTAAACTTGTTATTTGCTCACTTGTCTTAACGTAACTTTTCATTTTGCCATTTGATTATTCTTATTACTTTGATTGATTTTATTATACGAATTTGTATGTCCATTTTATTCATGTTTTGCTTTCTTTAACGTAATTAAAATTTCATTGTTAAAATTTACTTGTGTTTTGTGTGTCTTCTCCTTACCTTACCACAGACGAAGTTCCAGATTTTTTATTTTTTTTTATTTCTATGTGACGAGGCCATACCCCTAGCTTTGAACAGCCGAACACCAACGCGTTACCGTCACATATTATATGGGGGCCTGTCCGGGAGCTTCACTCAGGTACTGGTGCCAAGTGGTAATTTATGGTAAGCGTATTTAACTTTGTTAACGTAGCTTTTACTATTTTTCATATTCAATTTCATTTTTTATATGGTGCGGTGTATTGTGCATTACGAGAGTAGCATATGGTGAAGGTGAGACAACTTTGGATTACGTGGTGACTGTAGGCCTCAGTCATACTCTTAATTGGTCATCTCTCCCTCCGTGTTATTACTCGTGTTTACCATCTTTGTCCCTTGGATATTTCTCATTTTTGACAGATCATCATATTGGTACCCTGGTACTGTGGTCTGCCCCAGGTCAAGTGCACCCAATCTTCTGCAATCTGACTGTAGGAGGACAAAGAGGGCCATAGTTCCTCTAGCTCGAACTTTAGTTGCTGAATTGTGACCTCAGCAGCAGTTCTCGTCACCAGTTGACACCTCGCACCCCTACACGTCAGTCAGAGATGATGATACATACAACGGTAGGGAATTAGCTTACTTTTTCAGAGCACAAAAGTTCGCTAATTCTGTAAGTATCATATTAAATTCAGTAGGAAAAACTTCCTTTATGTCCTATAGAGACTTGGCAAGGTATGCCTACATCCTTGGACTACCAATTTTACTTTTGAGGCAATTAACTGTTTCATTTGTTTTCGAAACTCTGTTTCATTTGTTAGTAGGACTTTCTTGCCCTTATCCTCTTACATGAGTACCGGGTACAAGATTTCCTGCGCCCTTGATTTAAATTAATCATTTAACATCTTTTACTTAACTTTAATTGTTAAAGATCCCACAGGATAGGTACCAGTTGCCACGTTGTCCTGTTTCTGACATTCACTATAACTGAATATTCGTGTATATTTATTTGCTAATTTCACCATGTTTCGTCTCCAAGCTTTCCGTTCAAATCCAGCAGGTGAAATAGGGACTTTAAGTCGTGCCAAGAGAACTGAATTATAAACTCTTGCACATGAGTATCAACTAGAAGTTCCCTACCAAGCCAACAAAAATGACCTACACAACTTGTTGCTGGATCACTACTTAGAGCAAGGTAAGATAGACTCTGAAACTCATGAAACTTACTATATTGCAGATAAAACTGACTTGGCAACGATGAAACTCAAACTAGAGCTGGCCAAGATTGAACGTGAGCAGCAAAAAGAAGCGGCTGCCATACGAAGGGAAGAACAAGAACGTGAGGCTGCCTTGAGAAAGGAAGAACAAGAACGTGAGGCTGCCTTGAGGAAGGAAGAACACGAACGAGAAATCGCCCTCAAGGAACGTGAACTCGCCCTCCAGGAACGTGAGGTTGCAATGCTCCAGGAGCAGGAACGAGTACAGCTTGAAACACTCCAGGAGCGGGAACGAGTACAGCTTGAAACAAAACGACGTGAGTTGGAGATGCAACACGAACATGACAAGCAACAAGCGACTCTGGCTCTAGAGTGTCGTCAACGCGAAATCGCCTTGGAAACTTCACACTTCACTCAACGCCAGCAAGCTACTGCCAATCTTCCCGTCAGTTTTAATATATCACATGCAAGTAAGTTAATGCCATCCTTTGTAGAAGCAGAAGTTGATGTGTTTTTCACCACCTTTGAAACCCTTGCTAATCAACTCAGTTGGCCTGTCGACCAATGGGCCACACTTCTCAGAGTCCATCTTACAGGTAGAGCTGCAGCCACACTCAGTACTCTGGCATCTGAGAATGACTACCAGACTCTGAAACAAGCAGTGTTGGACGCCTACCTCCTCTCTACAGAAAATTATAGAAGGAAATTCCGTGACCACCTGAAGGCAAGTACCACTACCTTCCTCGAGTTTGCTAACACAAAATTGAGATATTTCATGAAATGGCTGGAAGCAGCACATGTCTCTACTTTTACAGAACTCGTCAACCTGATGCTTGTTGAAGAATTCTTGAGACGTGTGCCGCCTCCTGTCCGTCTCTACTTAGCAGATAAAGAAGAAACCGACTACCTGAAGTGTGCTAAGTCGGCTGACACTTACAGCCTCATCCACCAGCTGACACCCGAACCATCCTCCAGTAAGAAGTCGTGGTACAGTTACGAGAAAGTGAGCACCGATCAAGCTGGCTCGCAATTGTACTGCAAGTATTGTAGACTCTATGGACATACCATAGCAAGTGTGGTAAGTCTCAATACAAGGGAACCACTGACCCACAGAAACCCAAACCAACTCCTCCTAAGTCCGGTAAGCCTTTGATGAATGTTGGTGTTAATGTTAATGATCTTTCTCTTTTCAGTAACCACCTGTATACTGGAACTGTCTCTGCCAACGGTTCAAATCCGGAGGGACGTTTCAAATTGAAGATCTTGAGGGACACAGCGGCTCTTCAATCGATCATCTTGTAGTCGGCTGTGCCCAACAAGGTCTACACCTAAGAAACTGTCTTCATCACTGACCTCACTGCTACCACTCCATACCCTCTCGCCAGAGTCCACCTGGCGAGAGGGTATGGACTCCCTACGAGGGTATGGACTTCTCCCTTGGACTCCCTACGTGAACGGAGAAGTCCAAGTCGCCGTCAGGGAAAAGCCTTTTCCCATGCCTGGAGTGCAACTTCTCCTAGGCAACGACTTGGCAGAAGACCTGCAACCGACCAACCTGATCGTCATGGACAAACCCCAGGTGTGTAACTCTGTGCCAATAAACCGTATTCTAGCGTATGTTCCAGCAGAGGTTCAAGAGAGTGATGAAGTTTCTCCTCCGGTTCTCGTGACCACCCGTGCACAAGCCGCACGTCCACAGCCAGCTGACTCTACTGCTACCGCTGTCCCTCAAGACCCTCAGAAACTAACCCCGAATCTGACCAAGTTGGAGTTCCGTAAGTTGCAGAGGGAAGATCTTACTTTAACACCATTGTTTTTCCAGGCTGAGACTCAACCCGACAGTATTCCTGGGTTCTTCCTAGAGAACGACTTGCTCTACCGCAGATATAGACCCAGTAAACTGAAGGAGGAGGACGATTGGGCCAACATCGAACAACTTGTGATTCCTACCAGCCTGCGGCCCACTATTCTACACCTCGCCCACGGAGCACTCTCCCACTACGGCTTCAACAAGACTTACCATGGAATTCGTCAAGACTACTACTGGCCAGGTATGGTAAATAGCGTCAAACAGTACGTAAAACAGTGTCATACATGTCAGATGGCAGGCAAACCGAACATCTCCATTCCCAGAGTGCCACTGATTCCCATACAGGTGCCTGCGGAACCTTTCCACAGACTCATAATAGACTGTGTTGGTCCTTTACCTCGGACCAGTTCAGGTAACGCCTATATCTTAACCATCCTGTGTCCTACCACCAGATTTCCCATAGCAGTTCCAGTGAAGAACATCACGGCTGCTACGGTTGTAAAACATCTATTGAAGATCTTCACTCAATACGGATTTCCCAGGGAGATTCAGAGCGACTGTGATACCAACTTCACCAGTGATCTCTTCAAAAGGACACTGGAGGAGTTCAACATCAAACAGGTATTGTCCAGCCCCTATCATCCTGCTTCACAGGGTTCTCTTGAACGTAGTCATCAGACTATCAAAGCACTCTTGAAAAAGTTTTGTAGTGAAACCTCTAAGGATTGGGATAAGCAAATCGACCTTATAATGTGTATTTACAGAAGTCTCCCCAATGAGTCCCTAGGAGTATCTCCTTATGAGATGCTCTACGGCCGTAAGTGCCGTACTCCCCTTAAGGCTTTCAAAGACTCTCTCCAAGATGCCACCTTCAGTGAGCATCAGAATGTGCCCCAGTTTCTTCAAAACCTTCAACACATTCTAGAGAGAGTCCACCGTTTTGCCCATGATAATCTATTGAAAGCCCAGGAGAGAATGAAGACTCATTACGACCAGACCAGCAAAGTAAGAAAATTTAAGCCGGGAGACTTCGTCCTAGCATACTTCCCTATCCCAGGTTCACCTTTACAAAACAGGTTTTCAGGACCCTACCGCGTCAAAGAGTGCAGAAATAACAACAACTACGTTATAGAGACTCCAGATAGGCGGCGGAAGACCCAGCTGTGCCACGTCAACCTCCTGAAGCAATATAATGGTACTCCTCCCACTGTCCTAATTAATTATTCCACCTTCACAGAACCCTACATCCACAGTGAGACCTTCCCAGCTTCTCCTCCCGAAAGCACTGACAAGGAGTCAGCGCTTTCTAATTCCGAAATCCTTAATGATCTTCCCAAATACTTTCAGGATAATAATAGTGCTCCTTTGCCATATTCTAATTCCACTCTCACCTCGTCAGATAAGCCCTTCATCCTCCATGTCGACGCCAGTGGTACCGACGTTGGTGGTGTCGTGATGCAGCAACGAGGCGAGGAGAACACACCTGTCAGCGACTACTGCTACAAGGAACTACGGAACAATTGGCAAGGAGCTACTCTTCATCATCCTGAAGCTCCAGCACTTCACTCCACACCTGCAAAGTGCTTGGTCTACCATCAACACGGACCACACCACCCTACTCCTCCTGCAGCACGCCCACTTCTCATCTCAACGTCTTCTACTATGGGCTTGCTAACTGCAGAAATTCAACCTGGAGACACGCTATACCAAGATTCCGACAACATCTTAGCCAATGATCTCTCCAGAGTTTATAAAGTAGAAGCGACTCCATCTATTACTCCACCACATAACGACGTACTTCTTCCAGAACCGCAGGCTTCGGGGGAGAGTTGTGACGATAATCTCCTTCAAGAGATTGAGCCTGCTCTTCCCTCCAAAAATACGTCGCTACAAATATATAAAACTACTATGGAAGAAATATCCAACAACGACAACAACATCTCCAAGGTTTGCCAGAGAGCAAAACGTATGCAGCCAGGAACACCTGCTCCACCTCAAACCGCCAAACTACCTGTCTTGTCGCCTGCTCATCGCTGATTGGCTGCGGGGTCCGGCTGCAACTGCACTCCACCCACCATACTACTTGATGTCTGGGGCCGCCACGACCTCAGTCTTCAGAATATCCCGTGCTTTCGACAAGTTAACACGTCTCGTTGGTAGACTAAGCCCCAGGCTTACGTGTACTAAGAGAGGTGGCAGCTTGAAGCCAATATTCCGACACCTATTTACTTTGTTTGCCCTAAACTTGTTTTTTGCTCACTTGTCTTAACGTAACTTTTCATTTTGCCATTTGATTATTCTTATTACTTTGATTGATTTTATTATACGAATTTGTATGTCCATTTTATTCATGTTTTGCTTTCTTTAACGTAATTAAAATTTCATTGTTAAAATTTACTTGTGTTTTGTGTGTCTTCTCCTTACCTTACCACAGACGAAGTTCCAGATTTTCTATTTTTTTTATTTCTATGTGACGAGGCCATACCCCTAGCTTTGAACAGCCGAACACCAACGTGTTACCGTCACAATAAGCATATATATATCAAGATATACAGGATTACAAGATATACATGAGTTGAAACAATATATATATATATATATATATATATATATATAAATATATATATATATATATATATATATATATATATATATATATATATATATATATATATATATATATATATATATATACATATATATATATATATTAGTATATTTTGGTAGCAGTCTTTCCTGTAGACATATATTATTAAATATGACCGAAAAAGTAAGATTAATAATTCTAACACAAATTTTCTCGATCTTTCGTACGTTTCTTTTCACTGTTGATGGTAATTCATAGATCAATTCTCCAAAATTCATTTTTATTTCTAGTCTGATGCGACACTTGAGCGCGTTTCGTAAAACTTATTACATTTTCAAAGTCTTTAGTTTACAAACACACAACTGAAACTGAATAGAGCTTACACATCTTCGATTTTATATCTACATTTGGGTGAGGTGGATGAGGTGAAAACAAACTTTCAACAATGGGTATTGAATGGGTATTAAATTCAAACACAAGACAGAACACGAAACAATGGGTATTGAATGGAAGTAATTGTAGAAAGCCTATTGGTCCATATTTCTTGATGCTTCTATATTGGAGCGGAGTCTTGAAGTGGGTAGAATATAGTTGTGCATTAATTGGCTGTTGATTGCTGGTGTTGACTTCTTGATGTGTAGTGCCTCGCAGACGTCAAGCCGCCTGCTATCGCTGTATCTATCGAGGATTTCTGCGTTGTTTGCTAAGATTTCTCTGGTGATGGTGTGTGGGAAGAGATTATATGTTCCTTAATGGAGCCCTGTTGCTTATGCATCGTTAAACGCCTGGAAAGAGATGTTGTTGTCTTGCCTATATACTGGGTTTTTTGAGGCTTACAGTCCCCAAGAGGGCATTTGAAGGCATAGACGACGTTGGTCTCTTTTAAAGCGTTCTGCTTTGTGTCTGGAGAGTTTCTCATGAGTAGGCTGGCCGTTTTTCTGGTTTTATAGTAAATCGTCAGTTGTATCTTCTGTTTTTTGTCTGTAGGGATAACGTTTCTACTGACAATATCTTTCAGGACCCTTTCATCCGTTTTATGAGCTGTGGAAAAGAAGTTCCTGTAAAATAGTCTAATAGGAAGTATAGGTGTTGTGTTAGTTGTCTCTTCAGAGGTTGCATAGCGTTTCACTTTCCTTCTTATGATGTCTTCCACGAAACCATTGGAGAAGCCGTTGTTGACTAGGACCTGCCTTACCCTACAGAGTTCTTCGTCAACTTGCTTCCATTCTGAGCTGTGGCTGAGGGCACGGTCGACATAAGCGTTAACAACACTCCTCTTGTACCTGTCCAGGCAGTCACTGTTGGCATTCAGGCACATTCCTATGTTTGTTTCCTTAGTGTAGACTGCAGTGTGGAAAATTCCGCTCCTTTCCATGACTGTTACATCTAGAAAGGGCAGCTTCCCATCCTTCTCCATCTCGTAAATGAAACGCAACACAGAATTCTGCTCAAATGCCTCCTTCACCTCCTGCAGATGTCTGACATCAGGTACCTGTGTAAAAATGTCGTCACCATACCTGCAGTATATGGCCGGTTTCAAGTTCATGTCGACTAAGACTTTTTGCTCGATGGTACCCATGTAGAAGTTTGCAAACAGGACACCTAGGGGAGAACCCATGGCAACCCCATCTGCTTGCTTATACATGTGTCCATCTGGGCTCAAGAAGGGTGCCTCTTTAGTACAAGCTTGGAGTAGTTTCCTTAGACTGTTTTCTGGTATGTCAAGAGGAGTAGAGGCCGGATCACGGTACACTCTGTCGGCTATCATCCCGATTGTTTCATCCACAGGTACGTTGGTAAACAGAGATTCTATGTCCAACGAGGCTCTTATCCCTGTGACCCGTGTACCCCGCAGCAAGTCAACAAATTCCTTTGGAGACTTCAGGCTGAAGGCGCAAGGGACATAAGGAGTCAGCAAGCCGTTGAGTCGTCTCGCCAGTCTGTACGTGGGTGTGGGTATCTGGCTGATGATTGGCCAAAGTGGGTTTCCAGGCTTGTGTGTCTTGACATTTCCATACGCATATCCAGGTTTATATTCCCCAATAATCTTTGGCAGGTGGAGTCCAGATTTCTTGGCGTTCACAGTTTTGATTAATTTGTTGACCTTTGCTTTCAGTTCGGCTGTAGTGTCCTTCGTTACCCTTTGGAATTTAGTTTGGTCAGAGAGTATGAGGTTCATTTTCGCCAGATATTCGTCTTTTTTAAGAATGACGTATATTGGCGACTTGTCACCTCTCCTGACAACTATCTCCTTGTTCCCACGAAGGCTCATAGCTGCCGCTTTGAGCTCGGGGGACAGAATGGTGCTTCTGTAGTTGCATCGATTCTCTCCTTCCGCAATAAGTTCTGCTTGTAAGGTATCTTTGGTCATTCTTTTGTGCTTCGAGGTCGAATATGTCGTCCAACAGAATCTCCAACTCCACCTTCCGGGCCATCTCACTCGGTCTGGACATAACGTGACAGTTTATACCCAGATTTAGGAGTACACAACCACTGTCCGCCACCCCCTACTGTACACACTGGGTACAATAGGGGGTTGATTCCTGTAAGGTTCAGGAAGCCATCTCTTGGTCGTGGAATTGCCATAGGTCCTCCAAGGATACAACAAGGATAATCAAGAAACTAACAACGTTATATGGAGGACCTATGGGAATTCCACGACCAAGAGATGGCTTCCTGAACCTTACAGGAATCAACCCCCTATTGTACCCAGTGTGTACAGTAGGGGGTGGCGGACAGTGGTTGTGTACCGTCGGGTCGGGTCATCCCATAAAGGTGCATTTACGGTTAAAGGGCACTATCTATACAGCCTTGGTGGACACCGGTGCTTCCGTGTCCATCATGAGTCGTAGCGTGTTAGGATCAGACGTCAGGCTGATACCGAACAACAGGAGATTAACGGCGGTGGGGGATAATGCGTTGCGGGTGTTGGGAGAGACAACTGTGGATTTCCAGCTAGAAGATAGATGGTTTAAACATAGTTTTGTAGTAATGCAGGATATAGGGCTGAAACATACCAACATTATCTTGGGAATTGATTTCCTCGAAAAATACTCATGTACCATAGCGTTCAGCGCAAGGGGGAATAAATTGGTATGTGGGGGTCAAGCGGTAGACGTTAACAAGGTGAGGAGTAGAGAAGGAGTAGCAGTAGTGAGGGGTAACTGTGGTAACTCAGCTGGGGACCAGAATATACAGTGGGCAGTCACGGTACCCAAGGATGTCACCATTCCGGGAGAAGCGTCCTTAGTGATTAAAATGGCATGTAAAGCCAAAGGAGTAGACGTTGTGCAAATTGAGCCATTGGATAATCCAGCAGGGTTGGTGATAATGGAGACTATTGAAGACATAAATGAAGGGGTAATTCGGTTGAGGGTTTTTAATCCCTCTCGCTTGCCAGTCACCTTGAGTAAGCATGCACAGGTAGCGTGGGCGCACCCTGTGGAGGAGATTATTGCAGCCATGTCAGTAAGTCAGAGCAGAGTGAGGGCGATGAGGATAGAATGGAAAAATTGATGGGAATAGTGGATAGGATGTCCATGGAAAGGGAGGTTAAGGAAGCCTTAAGGGGTTTAGTCAGGGAGTTCCCGGATGTTTTTGCGTTGAGAGGGGAACCCCCAGGGTGCATTACTCAAGGAGCACATAGGATTGACGTAGAGGGCGCACATCCAGTATATACGAGAGCATATAGCATACCAGTGGCACACCAGAGGGAGGTGAAGGAGGAGATAAGCCAGCTAAGGGAGCATGATATCATTGAACCATCCAGTTCACCGTGGCACAGCCCTCTCGTAGTAGTCAGGAAAAAGAATGGGGGAGTGAGGTTATGCGTAGATTTCCGCAGAATAAACAAGCTGACGAAGGACGAAGCATACCCATTACCTAACATACAGGACACATTGACACACTTGAAGGGTACACAATATTTTACCACATTAGACCTACTCAGTGGGTATCACCAGATACCGCTGGAGGAAGAGTCGAGGGAAATCACAGCGTTTAGTGCGTGCAACGAGCTCTGGCAATATAAACGACTTCCTTTCGGGTTGAAGTCAGCACCTGCTGTGTTCAGTAGGCTAATGATGAGTGTATTATCGTGGTTGATAGGTCCCACAGCGTTGCTGTACCTCGATGACGTAATCGTGCTGGGAAAGTCATTAGAAGAGCACATGCATAATTTGAGAAAACTCTTGGTAAGGCTGAGGTCACACAACCTCAAAGTGAATTTCGAAAAATGCAGTTTTTTTTGGAGAATCGGTAACATTCCTGGGTCATACAGTGGGCCGGATGGGTATCAGTCCATTGCCAGATAAAACCAGGGATATTCAAGAGTTCCCAGTTCCACAGAACAAGAAAGAGTGCAAATCTTTCCTGGGGTTGGTTAGCTATTATCGGCGATTTATTAAAGATTTTTCAAAAATTGCAAGACCATTACATCAGATCAGTGGACTTGCAGAGTTCGTGTGGGGGAAGGAACAACAGCAGGCGTTCCAGGTACTAAGGGCTGCTGTCAGCTCTCGCAGTATCTTGGCGCACCCAGATTTTAGCAAACCGTTTCTGGTGTATGCGGATGCTTCTGGCGCAGCGATAGGTGGTGTGGTAGCTCAGGTGGATGAGCGAGGACGGGAGCGTCCCATTGCATTTTGTTCACGAGTACTATGTCCTGCAGAGAGGAACTATAGTACGATTGAGAGGGAAGCGCTAGCGATCACATTCATATTACAACGGAATCGGTACATCTTGCTTGGACATGAAATTTGTCTCAGAAGCGATCACAAACCCCTTAAGTATGTGTTCGAGTCCGAGGAGCCTTGTCAGCGGCTGGCACGGTGGGTTACCTCGCTCTCAGAGTTTAACATTACAAACTTTGAACATGTACCAGGGAAAAGCAATGTGGTCGCTGACGCGTTGTCAAGGTGTCACAATGTAGCAGTGGTGAGTGAAAGGGGGGAGGAAGATGTGTCGTGGAATGTGAGGGAGTTGATACGGAGTCAGGAAGGTCACCCCCTGTGGGGGGAGGTAAGGAAGTTTTTGAGAGGTCAGCGTGCGGAATTGAGGAAGTCACTTCCAGCACCAGTGGATGAGTTTGTGGTTGAAGATGAGGTGTTGTATCATCTTGGTAGGGTTTCGGGTACACGGTCTGAACCAGTATACCAGGCAGTCTTGACACCGGAGTTCCAGAGGGCTGCAATGTGTCTGTGTCATAACATCCCAGCAGCAGGCCATGGAGGGGAGTCCAAGACGTTGCAGAGGGCACGTCAAAGGTTCTATTGGCCATCCATGGGTAAAGATATCAAAGTCTATGTAGCCTCTTGTGACAGTTGTCTGAGGTACAAGGCACATAGGTTGGGGGCGGAACCTTTGCGTAGGTGGCCGGATGTGAGTACTCCCTCCGAGAGAGTACATATAGATCTCATTGGGCCGCTACCACAAGCTCATTCAGGGGCGAGGAACATATTTGTAGCAGTGGATGCACTCACACGGTTCACTGTGGTGAGTCCACTCCGTTCTAAGTCGGCAGAGGATGTGACCCAGGCCATGGTGTGTTAACCAGGTTTGGGGCTCCTCAACAAGTTGTGTCAGACCAAGGGTCAGAGTTTATCAATCAAGTATTTCAAAGCATCGCGAGTGTGTATCAATTCAAACATACTCCAGTGCTGGCATATCGACCATCGGCGAATGGTTTGGTTGAAAGACACAATGCTGAAGTAATCAGTATTCTGCGGCATTTGGTTGCAGATGATGTGCTTGCATGGGATCAGAGTTTGTCGATGGTGGAGTCGGCGCTCTACACGGCGTTCAATAGGTCGGTGGGAGAAACCCCGCATTTTTTGTTGCATGGGTTCGATCCCCGACTTCCGTTCACGACGTTCACAAGCAAGCAACCGCCATGCTATGCGTTAGACTTCAAAAGTGTTGTCTGTAGGCGTGCAACCAAGGCATTTGACTTGGTGAAACTACATTTAAGAAAGTCGACAGAGGTAGCAGAGGCATATTATAATGCGCGGAACAAGGTCCAAGCAAAGGTGATCAATGAAGGTGATAGGGTATTCGTGAAGCAGATGCACGCCTAGGCAGAAGGTAAGTTGGCACCCAAGTTTGTGGGGCCATGTCGGGTAATTAGCAAAAAGAATGCAGAAGTTAAGGTTAAGGTGCTAAACACAGGGCATGTGTTCTCCTGTCACCCAGACCGCGTCTATACACTGACAGGTCAGGCAAGTGAGGAGCCATACCCTACGGGGAGTGTGCCAGGAGAGAGCACACCAGCGGCTGAGGACATAGGTAGGGGTACGAGGAGTTGGCAATCAAGGGTGGATAACACAGAACAGCCTTCGCAGGACCGGGGACAAGGTCCACAGGCGACGGTGACACATCGCTATTCGACCCGCTCTCGTGGGGTCATGAACACAGAAGGAACATAGTATGTACTGTAGAGTAGTGCATGGCCATGGTAGTTTTTGTAGAGTGTGGGGTAGTGTGTAGAGTGTGGTGTTGAGTGGTGCATGGGCATGGTAGTTTTTGTAGAGTGTGGGGTAGTGTGTAGAGTGTGGTGTTGAGTGGTGCATGGGCATGGTAGTTTTGTAGAGTGTGGGGTAGCGTGTAGAGTGTTGTGTAGAGTAGCATGTGTAGTGGGTGGTGTAGTGTTGTGGCGTTTGGACGCCTGGTATGGAGTGTGGTGTTGTGGAGTGCAAAGCGGCACAGGAGGCCAAGTGGTGGTGGCTACGGTGAGTATCGGTGTAATGAGGTCAGGTGCGTCAGGACGCAGAGCCTGGCTGTTGAGAGACGTGGTGTTATAATGAGGTCATCAGTGGTTGGGTTGACCAGAGGTGATGGTGTGTCGGAGTGGGTAAGTCTTATGGATAAGATTACAATGTAGAGAACATATACGGCACGCATAGACGCAATAAAGCACCTAGATTATTGGGATCGTCTCAAAGCCCTCTAAATGTACTCACTTGAAAGAAGACGAGAGAGATATCAAATAATATACACCTGGAAGATACTGGAGGGCCAAGTACCAAATCTACACAGTAAAATAACAACGTACTGGAGTAAACGATATGGAAGAAAATGTAGAATAGAACCAGTGAAGAGCAGAGGTGCCATAGGCACAATCAGAGAACACTGTATAAACATCAGAGGTCCGCGGTTGTTCAACGTCCTCCCAGCAAGCATAAGAAATATTGCCGGAACAACCGTGGACATTTTCAAGAGGAAACTAGATTTATTCCTCCAAGGAGTGCCGGACCAACCGGGCTGTGGTGGGTATGTGGGCCTGCGGGACGCTCCAAGCAACAGCCTGGTGGACCAAACTCTCACAAGTCAAGCCTGGCCTCGGGCCGGGCTTGGGGAGTAGAAGAACTCCCAGAACCCCATCAACCAATCAACCAGGTAGAATTTCAAAATTTCAGGTGTTGGTGGTTGCAGTGGGCGAGCCAAGTAGATATACTAATTTCTCATTAATTAAGTTGTTACAGGAATCTCGCTGGAGGCGAGCCAGTGGTAGTATGATGCTTTAGTGACATTAGTTGTGAAATGATTTTAATGAGGTATTTATTGTGATAATGTATGTGTATGTATATACTGTATATTACCTCATCGGCACCATTACAGAGTGTTAGGCTTGAGAAGGTCCCCCGGGATCATGTCACAGAGCTTCAGGTAGAGTAGAAGGGAAGCTATGAGGCTACACTCAGTAATTCTAGAAAAAATGGGGGAGGAAGTGAAGCCAACGTGACGTTATAGGCGAAATTCGCCCCCTGACAACAAAAGCAGGGATAAGGGCCAGCTGCAATGGTTTTGCAGCTGCGCTCAGGCTATATACGGGGAGAGAGAAAGGACCCGAGGGGGTTATGTAATAATGGGATCGAGCCATGGGGCTCCGAGGGAATATTTTGCAGGTACAGCAGGAAGGTGTGAATACAGGTGGACACACTCTGGGCAGATGGGCCTAGAGTAATGTGCTGCAGCTGTGGTGAGCACAGCAAGGAAGGATGACCAGAGAGCTGTGAGGTATCTACAGCGTTCTGGGGTTAGTGCCCTGGAACGAGACGTCAGCACAGACCCGAGGGAACATGACCCTGGGGTAGGAATCTCCGTTGCTCTGGAGGCCAGGATCCCGTTAGCTCAGAGCAACGATGGGACATTGACAACATTCACCAGGCTGGACAGCCTGGGTTTTGTCTGGGTCATGGAGGATCTATGACCTAGCAACCATGGGACACGAAGACAAGGGAAGTGATGCTGCCAATTGTGGAGGAGGCCAGTGAAACATTGTGTGATCATTGTAAGCCCTTATGTCAACAGTACAGGGCAAGATGTTAAATTATTATTAACTTGTTACTAAGGATGAAGAACCTTAGATATATATGTGTTGTGTATATATTAATGGCTAGTGTCATTTCTGTTTAAAGTGCCAGCATTCTGGTCCAAGTAATTTTATGGTTATGTTTGTATGTAATTATATGTCAGCAGTTTAGGTATATGTGCATTGTTGGAGATGGGAAAAATTATTACAGACTATTTTACCTGTGCTATGATGTAAATATAATGTATATGTTGGAGAAGTGTTGTGAGTCATATCGGGGAAAATTTTAATTTATTTCATCGTGTGTATGATGAACTTATTGGATGATTTTTTAGTTGTACATATATGGTGGGTGCATCCTCGAGGTCCTTGCACTAATGGAACCATGATTGCAATGATGCATATGGGGACATATGCGTGTTTAAGGAGGGGAGTGGTGTTGTAATCCACAAGTTAGTAGGAATTATTAGCTAGAGGATCATTACTACAACACTTAACGAATGATGATTGGAAGTACATGTTAGGTAGACAGACTATGGATCACATCAGGTTCTCGCATAGCTGTCTGCTACACTTCGCTGCTGCCACAAACGGAGATCTAGAGGACTTCTCAGTTCAACTCCCTCAATCAGACTGACTCCAATCAGCCATCTACCTCAAACATTTCACCCTGCCTCTCAAGGAAGGTATAATCCGATTAACCTTATCCCTAGAAGCGGTAATCTTGTTCCTAGATGCCTGAAGAAGAATAATTCCTCTTTCCAGGAATTATTAATTTGGCTAAGTAGCTGCGGTCTTAATCCCTTGACCTTTCTTAGATATGTGATCAACGATCAACGTCTGTCTACTTAACATGTACTTCCAATCATCATTCGTTAAGTGTTGTAGTAATGATCCTCTAGCTAATAATTCCTACTAACTTGTGGATTACAACAATTTGCCGAGGTACCTGTGGCCTACTAATGCCACCCTCAACGATTTTTACAGTCACAAAAGTACACAGTAGCCTCACACGCTTATCTAGTGGTCGTGCAGAGTACTTTGTAATAGTTAAACTAGGATTACAAACATCCAGATGCAAAGAATAATTGTGGACAATTGTGTACGTACTTGGATTCAGAATGTTATCTGGTACATGAAGGACTATAATATTTATGTTGAAATTTAGCACCTTGTCCATCTATACAAGAGAAATAAAGATGCAATATATAAAATGGCTTAGTTGTTACTGGCTTCTTGTCTAGTGTGTGGACAGGCTAGCCCAGCCTCTGATTAAGGTAAGATTATGAAGTCATAAGAGATTGTTGCTGCTTCTCAGTCAACTGTGAATAATGAAAGATTTTTTTAAATTATATAGCTCTATAACTATTAGGTTTCTTAGTTATTCAATACTGACCTATGCATGTGGCTTGCTCTAATTTATAACCGGCTCTATAGCAACTGTTTTAATTATAATGGAATGTAGTTATGGATCTCTACTGGGATCCCCAGTGACACCCAAATTGTCAATACTTAAGTTTGTTAAGATAACTCAAAGTTGGTTCTGTTGTTCTGGGTAGTGATGTGGTGACCGTGGGGGAGATGTGGATAAAGGTATCAACATCTTAACATGAAGAGATCAACCTCAACAGCTTGTTGATATCTCCCTAACACAACACTCTAGTCCACTTTTCAGTCAAAAAAATGTTTACTGGTTTGTGTTAGGCCAGTTCACTATATAAACTAAGGATGGGTTTTAGTTCATTGTCTGCAAAAGGGTAGGCGCAGATCTCTGCCCTCTGACTGATGCTAGAGTCTCGCGGCGAAGGGTTGCATACCATCTTCCTGAAATTATAGTAAATTATATAATTATTTGCTGCACATTACCAGTAAGTTGTAATAGAGTACCAATAAGTCACTGTGTAAACCATTGTATAGTAAAGAAAAGAAAATAATGCTAAAAAACAAACTTAATAATCCTAGGCGTAGGATTATTATATACTAGGCCCTAGGATTATTATATACTAGGCCCTAGGATTATTATATACTAGGCCCTAGGATTATTATATACTAGGCCCTAGGATTATTATATACTAGGCCCTAGGATTATTTAGTACTACATTAGGCTTAAGACAGCATGTTTTAGGCCTAGGATTACTATGAGAGGTTACGTTAGGTCTTATATTTACGTTACTGATAAAGTTACTAGTTTGTTAAAAATGCAGTAATACGAAACTACTCTATGTAATGGTCCGTCACAACATGTTGGTACTTTCATGTGAGAAGGCTGGGCTGGATGAGGGGCTGCCACAGCAAGGCTGAGCTAGATGAGGGGCAGCCACAACAAGGCTGGGAAGATGAGGGGCAGCCACAGCAAGGCTGGGCTGGACCAGGGGCAGCCACAGCAAGGCTGGGCTGGACCAGGGGCAGCCACAGCAAGGCTGGGCTGGACCAGGGGCAGCCACAGCAAGGCTGGGCTGGACCAGGGGCAGCCACAGCAAGGCTGGGCTGGACCAGGGGCAGCCACAGCAAGGCTGGGCTGGACCAGGGGCAGCCACAGCAAGGCTGGGCTGGACCAGGGGCAGCCACAGCAAGGCTGGGCTGGACCAGGGGCAGCCACAGCAAGGCTGGGCTGGACCAGGTGCAGCCACAGCAAGGCTGGGCTGGACCAGGGGCAGCCACAGCAAGGCTGGGCTGGACCAGGGGCAGCCACAGCAAGGCTAGGCTGGACCAGGGGCAGCCACAGCAAGGCTGGGCTGGACCAGAGGCAGCCACAGCAAGGCTGGGCTGGACCAGGGGCAGCCACAGCAAGGCTGGGCTGGACCAGAGGCAGCCACAGCAAGGCTGGGCTGGACCAGAGGCAGCCACAGCAAGACTGGTCTGGACCAGAGGCAGCCACAGCAAGGCTGGGCTGGACCAGGGGCAGCCACAGCAAGGCTGGGCTGGACCAGTGGCAGCCGCATCAAGGCTGGGCTGGACCAGTGGCAGCCGCAGCAAGGTTGGGCTGGACCAGGGGCAGCCACAGCAAGGCTGGGCTGGACCAGGTGCAGCCACAGCAAGGCTGGGCTGGACCAGGTGCAGCCACAGCAAGGCTGGGCTGGACCAGAGGCAGCCACAGCAAGGCTGGGCTGGACCAGGGGCAGCCACAGCAAGGCTGGGCTGGACCAGGGGCAGCCACAGCAAGGCTGGGCTGGACCAGGTGCAGCCACAGCAATGCTGGGCTGGACCAGGGGCAGCCACAGCAAGGCTGGGCTGGACCAGTGGCAGCCACAGCAAGGCTGGGCTGGACCAGGTGCAGCCACAGCTAGGCTGGGCTGGACCAGGTGCAGCCACAGCTAGGCTGGGCTGGACCAGGTGCAGCCACAGCAATGCTGGGCTGGACCAGGGGCAGCCACAGCAAGGCTGGGCTGGACCAGTGGCAGCCACAGCAAGGCTGGGCTGGACCAGGTGCAGCCACAGCTAGGCTGGGCTGGACCAGAGGCAGCCACAGCAAGGCTGGGCTGGACCAGGGGCAGCCACAGCAAGGTTGGGCTGGACCAGGGGCAGCCACAGCAAGGCTGGGCTGGACCAGGGGCAGCCACAGCAAGGCTGGGCTGGACCAGTGGCAGCCGCAGCAAGGCTGGGCTGGACCAGTGGCAGCCACAGCAAGGCTGGGCTGGACCAGGTGCAGCCACAGCTAGGCTGGGCTGGACCAGGGGCAGCCACAGCAAGGCTGGGCTGGACCAGGTGCAGCCACAGCAATGCTGGGCTGGACCAGGGGCAGCCACAGCAAGGCTGGGCTGGACCAGTGGCAGCCACAGCAAGGCTGGGCTGGACCAGGTGCAGCCACAGCTAGGCTGGGCTGGACCAGAGGCAGCCACAGCAAGGCTGGGCTGGACCAGGGGCAGCCACAGCTAGGTTGGGCTGGACCAGGGGCAGCCACAGCAAGGCTGGGCTGGACCAGGGGCAGCCACAGCAAGGCTGGGCTGGACCAGTGGCAGCCGCAGCAAGGCTGGGCTGGACCAGTGGCAGCCGCAGCAAGGTTGGGCTGGACCAGGGGCAGCCACAGCAAGGCTGGGCTGGACCAGGTGCAGCCACAGCAAGGCTGGGCTGGACCAGGGGCAGCCACAGCAAGGCTGGGCTGGACCAGGTGCAGCCACAGCAAGGCTGGGCTGGACCAGGGGCAGCCACAGCAAGGCTGGGCTGGACCAGGGGCAGCCACAGCAAGGCTGGGCTGGACCAGGGGCAGCCACAGCAAGGCTGGGCTGGACCAGGGGCAGCCACAGCAAGGCTGGGCTGGACCAGGGGCAGCCACAGCAAGGCTGGGCTGGACCAGAGGCAGCCACAGCAAGGCTGGGCTGGACCAGGGGCAGCCACAGCAAGGACCTGCATCTTTCCCAACGTTCCCGAGAACTGGAGAAAAACTAAATATAAAACCCAGAGGCTATAATCTCCAGGCGGTGAAAACAACTTTACACCTTACAACAGATACATGCTCTGGACGGCAGGTGGTCTGCGACACACTGGTTCCCATCCCACACAGAGAGGGAGCCGGCTCCCACCCCACAAAGAGAGGGAGCTGGCTCCCACCCCACACAGAGAGGGAGCCGGCTCCCACCCCATACAGAGAGGGAGCTGGCTCCCACCCCACACAGAGAGGGAGCCGGCTCCCATCCCACACAGAGAGGGAGCCGGCTCCCACCCCACACAGAGAGGGAGCCGGCTCCCACCCCACACAGAGAGGGAGCCGGCTCCCACCCCACACAGAGAGGGAGCTGGCTCCCATCCCACTTAGAGAGGGAGCTGGCTCCAATCCCACACAGAGAGGGAGCTGGCTCCCATCCCACACAGAGAGAGAGCCGGCTCCCATCCCACAAAGAGAGGGAGCTGGCTCCCACCCAACACAGAGAGGGAGCTGGCTCCCATCCCACAAAGAGAGGGAGCTGGCTCCCACCCCACACAGAGAGGGAGCCGGCTCCCATCCCACAAAGAGAGGGAGCTGGCTCCCACCCCACACAGAGAGGGAGCCGGCTCCCATCCCACAAAGAGAGTGAGCTGGCTCCCACCCCACACAGAGAGGGAGCCGGCTCACATCCCACACAGAGAGGGAGCCGGCTCCCACCCCACACAGAGAGGGAACCGGCTCCCACCCCCACACAGAGAGGGAGCCGGCTCCCACCCCACACAGAGAGGGAGCCGGCTCCCATCCAACACAGAGAGGGAGCCGGCTCCCATCCCACAGAGAGAGGGAGCCGGCTCCCACCCCACACAGAGAGGGAGCTGGCTCCCACCCCATACAGAGACAGAGAGGGAGCCGGCTCCCATCCCACACAGAGAGGGAGCTGGCTCCCATCCCACACAGAGAGGGAGCCGGCTCCCACCCCACACAGAGAGGGAGCTGGCTCCCACCCCACACAGAGAGGGAGCCGGCTCCCACCCCACACAGAGAGGGAGCTGGCTCCCATCCCACACAGAGAGGGAGCCGGCTCCCACCCCACACAGAGAGGGAGCCGGCTCCCACCCCACACAGAGAGGGAGCCGGCTACCATCCCACACTGAGAGGGAGCTGGCTCCCACCCCACACAAAGAGGGAGCCGGCTCCCATCCCACACTGAGAGGGAGCTGGCTCCCACCCCACACAAAGAGGGAGCCGGCTCCCATCCCACACTGAGAGGGAGCTGGCTCCCACCCCACACAAAGAGGAAGCCGGCTCCCATCCCACACAGAGAGGGAGCCGGCTCCCATCCCACACAGAGAGGGAGCTGGCTCCCATCCCACACAGAGCTGGAAGTCTAACAACATCAGGTGATTCATCAGCTGGAAAAAAGAGAGAAAATCTGTCTCTTCTATACTTATTTTTATGGGTGGTTCAATTATATAAAATTTTTATAAGCTAATAATAACTATGATGTTTTGATCAGGGCTGCATTCGACTCGCCTTTCAATCTAAAATAAAAAATATATATTTCAATTAATATAATAAATATATTATTTAAGCGAAATATTTTACCAAATTTCATTATTGAGTAGAACTTAAAATACTATTACCCTTATAATCCACCCCCCCCCCCTTGCTCCTGGATGTTAACTACCGAACACCCGGAAGGTTCTATAAGGAATATTAAAGACAGATTCGCCTTCATAATTAACTATTGCTCTCTATAACCAGGTTAAGGTCATGCCGAGAATTATAAGTTTAATCCAGCACGACACAACTTCCACGACTGCCAGAGGAAGACACGACACAACTCCCACGACTGCCAGAGGAAGACACGACACAACTCCCACGACTGCCAGAGGAAGACACGACACAACTCCCACGACTGCCAGAGGAAGACACGACACAACTCCCACGACTGCCCGAGGAAGACACGACACAACTCCCACGACTGCCCGAGGAAGACACGACACAACTCCCTCAGCTCCCAGAGGAAGACACGACACAACTCCCACGGCTGCCAGAGTAAGACACGACACAACTCCCACGGCTGCCAGAGTAAGACACGACACAACTCCCACGACTGCCAGAGGAAGACACGACACAACTCCCACGACTGCCAAAGGAAGACATGACACAACTCCCACGACTGCCAGAGGAAGACACGACACAACTCCCACGGCTGCCAGAGGAAGACACGACACAACTCCCACGACTGCCAAAGTAAGCACGACACAACTCCCACGACTGCCAAAGGAAGACATGACACAACTCCCACGCCTGCCAGAGTAAGACACGACACTTCTCCCACGACTGCCAGAGTAATTTACGACACAACTCCCACGGCTGCCTGAGTAAGACACGACACAACTCCCACGACTGCCAAAGGAAGACATGACACAACTCCCACGACTGCCAAAGGAAGACATGACACAACTCCCACGGCTGCCAGAGTAAGACACGACACAACTCCCACGACTGCCAGAGTACAACCCGTTCTCGCAAATTTAATAAGTCAATATTGACTTATTAGTTGCATGCATAGGTGACATACTAAACATTATAGTTTCCCTTGAAAAGCTTCATAAAAAACACCGACCTTACCTAACCTACTTAGTATGTTAAAATAAGCATCTTATAGCTTCGTAATTACAATTGTTACTTAACCTATTATAGGTATAGGTTAGGTAATAATTGTAATTACGAAGCAATAAGATGCTTATCTTAACATACTAAGTAGGTTAGGTAAGGTCGGTGTTTTCTATGAAGCTTTTCAAGGGAAACTATTATGTTAAGTATGTCACCTATGCACATATTTAATAAGTCAATATTGACTTATTAAATTTGCGAGAACGGGTTGCAGAGTAAGACACGACACAACTCCCACGACTGCCAAAGGAAGACATGACACAAGTCCCACGACTGCCAGAGTAAGACACGACACAACTCCCACAGCTGCCAGAGGAAGACACGACACAACTCCCACAGCTGCCAGAGGAAGACACGACACAACTCCCACAGCTGCCAGAGGAAGACATGACGTTAAAACTTAATATAAATTCTTCCTCAAATACGATGACCAAACCACACAGTTGAAGATGGAGAGACGACGACGACGTTTCGGTCCGTCCTGGACCATTACCAAGCATTATGTGGCAAGCAGTATGTGGCTTCATAATGGTCCAGGACGGACCGAAACGTCGTCGTCTTCTCATCTTCTACTATGCAGTTTGGTCATCATATCTTTAGCTACATTATTTTGACTCATCGTCTTCCTCAAATATCTGAAAGGTTATTAAAAAATTAAGTTGGAAGGACTTCATTTTATAATGTTTATAAACTAATAGCTATAATACTAGAATAAGGTGATGCTATATTAGTAAAGCCCCTAACTCTACTTGGGGTTTTACCTTTACGTAGACGGCTGTAAGTCTTGGTGGTCAGCTTCGGGATTATGTGTGAGGAAGCTCAAGCGGTATACACATGTGTTCTGTTCACCAGCTCTGGATATTGTAGCTGGCGTCATCGAAAGTGAGTGTGTGTGGTGTCTTGTGGTGTAGGAACACATTAACAATGTTCCCCGGAGCACCTGGGAGCATTGTGTTGACCACGAGAGCTCCGCTTCAGGACTGAGGTAGACTCCTAATGTTACGACAAAGCAGCAAATTATGGGAGCACGATCAGTGCAGCTTTGATGAGCAGTTGTATTGTTTAATGGCTGGAAGTTGGTATGAAATAGGACAAGTAATAATAAAATTCCTAATTAATGAATTTACATATTCATTCAAATCCGTCCAACCTCTATTTTTAATAGAAATTTTACAGTTTACAGATTTTCTGTACAACCCCAGACGAGAATGGGTCAGGTGTCCAGTGTGTACACGAATAAAGCAAAAGCAAAATGGGTAATGCTCAAATATTCCGTTAATACTGAAAACTCGAGCGGGTAAAACTAAGCAACATCTTCTTTTGACCAGGAGGAGAGCAGTAGCCGGCTGCCCTCAACACCCCCAGTGGGCACACCACCAGATCACCAAGACCCACCAACTTCCGGCACCTCCTGGCCTAGCCGGTGTCAGTGGTGTATGGCACCAGCACCGACTAGGTGGCCTAGCTGATGGCACCGGCCAGGCCACTTCCTGGCCTAGCTGGATCCCGTCCTCCTAATGATTCTCAACATCAAGAAACTATCGTACTAAAATCCCATCTCCTAACCAACCAGAGGACGCAAAACAGAAAACGGGACAGTGTGTCAATTTCGCGAGATGCTACCATTTTCTACTACGACAATATTTGGCCTTAGGTAGAGTATACGTCAAAATGTGACGTTCTAATAAGAGGACAGGTTGGCCAGACACCATCGTCCCGCCCTAAGAACCTGCAAGGAAACGGAAACCAAACAAAATAATCCTATCGACTTCCCTGTCACCCGAGACAATAAGGGCGCCAGGCATCAAAATGACGGCCTGGCACCAATATCGTGACTCTAAGGCCAATAAGTGTAAAAGCTTCGCCCTCACACGCGTGGGGTCCACGGTTCGAGTCTCCTAGAGCCCGGGTGAATGGAAGGCAATAAGTGTGTTGTGTTAGCCAGCAGCCCCCAGGCGGAGCAGGTGTCCAGACGGTCTCTGGTCATCAAGGGTCAACTGGGAGTCCCATGTTTCCTTGAGACCGTGACTTATGCTGACCCACTGTTCACCTCCTGGCCTAAACACTCTCACCCCCCAGAGCCAGCATCACTTGTCCTGTTGGGTAGTTACTCCACCATTTATGTATTTATATATGTAAGTTAGATTAGCATTTTAAAAGCCCTACAATCACTCTCTGTGGATGATTGTTTAATAAAACACTGAACTATATGTTTAACAGATCTCTAACCCTGTCCATGGAGGACAGAAGGAAATGTATATATGCTGGTTAGCATTACAAATGTGTGGCCACGTCTGTGGTAGAGAATATTAAAAAAATAAAAATAAATAAATAAAAATCAAAATATTTATAGAAAACAGGGTATAGATATCTTATATGCTTTACTATGTTAATTCGTTTATTTTTTAAAAACAATTACAATTTTAACTAGATTTAATAAACGTTTTGGTGTTGGCTTAAGAAAATTTAATTTGATTTTGAGGTAAAAAGCGTGAACTAACGATAGTCTAAGAAAACTATGGCACCCTAAACTAAACTGAAGTAGTTAATTTTTTGGTGATACCTAAATGCTCTGGGCTGATACATCAAGCACACACTATAACACGACTTAAGGATAATTTTTATTTACTTAATTTTTATCTTTATTTTATTTTTTTCAATTGGAATCATTTTCTCCATAGATATTTATGAGCCATGGAGCTGTGATCTTCAGACCCTGAGATGACTAGTGCGACATGTCAGCATCTGTGTTGCGTTTTCTATCATATTCTTGTCTCCAGTTTTCTGACATGTCCTTTTCTCTAGTACCCCTGTTATATCAACCCGTCCTCGGAATAGGGCGTGGCAGTTTGACGCATACTCTACCTAAGGCCAAAAATAGTTGTACTAGAAAATGGTAGTTGGTCACGACTTTGACTTACTGTCTCGTTTTCTATTTTGGGTCATCTGGAAAGTTAGGAAATGGGCTCTGAAGTTACTTGATATTTGGAAATCTTAGGAGGACGGGCTGGTTATAATGCAGTGCACCTTAGGAAACTGACCTTCTAATATCTATCATGGATATATTATGTGATACCTCTCTCATCTTCTTTCTATAGTATATTTTGCGTGTTTTTTAGATGAACCTATTAAGTTAGGTGCTATATCGTGTCTGTCTCTGTCGTATATGTTTTCTGTATTTCACCTATTTCAGAAATATCTCTTGATTTGAATGGGGGCGGGCGGTACTTAAGGCGGGACAGTACAAGAGATTTGAATAGCAAGAGTATTGTGATGGATTTCCTGGATTTTATCATAATCTACCCTTTCATTTTTCTAGCTGACGATATGTTTGATTGATTATGCACATTAAACGCAAGTCGTATTCTCTATTTCGTTTAAGATAAATTTATAATTTCTTAAGTGAAATGTGTCATTGCTAAAAATCCTGACATTTTTGACTGTATATTTACAGTTTTTCATTGTCTTTCAGAGGTCATTTTCATGCTGGGTTTTGTTTTGTATGCACATGACTTTACGAAGCTGTGCTTTGTAAATTTGTCTATATCTAATGATGATGTTCGTCCTTCGTTGTCGAAGCTGACCATAACTTCAATATATGGTTTGAAGTCATGACTTAGGCTTGACTTAGATTACAGTGAGGGAGAGTTGCGCAAATCGTCAGCCTCACTCTCTCGTCCCGGCCTATCTGGATCCAGCAGCAAGTGGAGACAGCAGGAGACAGGTTAGGATGCAGAGATGGCCAGCAGTGTTCAGGGTGTCTCACTGCGCCCTAGTTTGCTGGCCCGCTTTCCTCCCCGCTGAACCATTCTGGTGATTTCCTCGCACAGTCTGCTGGGTACAGTTGTCACATGCATAGGTTGACAAGCCTTAGTTCACCGACGCCCTCAAACCTCCGGCTCTCCTCACCTGGCGATATCTGATATACGTGAGTGAGAAACAGCAGTGGTTCTAATACCATGCCAGTGGGAACAGCTTTTCACTGTGCCCAGTCATGGTTTTGCTTGATTAAATTATTTCTCCTGGGATTCTGTTTGACAGGAAATTGATAATCCAACTTCCTATTTTATCTGATTTTCCAAATGACTTCATTTTATGGGTCTCACTTCCAAAGTCAAATTCATCAAATTTATTTGCAAAGTTCGTGTATACAACATCTGCACTTTGTTTTGCTTTCAATACTTCAGTGATTTTGTCAAAGAGGTTAAGATCAAAAGGTAGGATTTTCTTTCTCTAAGTCCATGTTGTAAACTGGAGATTTGACTACTAAACTCTCTCAAAAACTTTGATTATGTATAATGTTAGTGTAACCTTTTTTAAAATTATAGCCAACGCTTTACTCCTTACCTTTTGAGTTGAGCTTTATCGTTGCCCTCCAATGCTTTACTTCATACCCTGTGGAGTTGAGTTTTTTGTGCTAATTTAATTAAATGGATCTGGTATCTCACCTCCATCAAAGATGTTTCTCCATATTACACTGAGTGAGTGAGCTTCTGGTAATTTGCATTTCTTTTTATATATGGCATTCCAGGGAGCAGGATCTGGGGCCGAGAGTATGGGATTGTTGTCAATTTCTTTTTCAAGGTGTGCTATGCTCGTAATAGTATCAGTTATATTGTCCGATATTTGGATATCATTGATAAAATAGGTGCCGTAGGCTTGCTCCGACTGCTATATGAAGACCACCTTCTTCTTTACTAATATAACTCGCTGTAAATCTTCACATTACAGTATTATCTGCAGTACTGTTATGAGAATAACAACACAAGGTGGGGGAATACATGAACATATTAAACAAAACGTTTATATGTGGGACACAATCGAGACGCCATATTGTTTAACATTCTGGCTCATAACAAAACACTCCGGTAATAACTATGCAGGAAAAAATTGTATTACTGAGAAGTATGCCCTTAATGATGTAATATCAACATCGTTCCTATTTAGAAACTGCGAGGTTTGTCGTGATCACTGAGCCCAGACTCATACTGAGCACAACAATTACACAACTATACCTCTTTTGCCTCATGAACAGTTTACTTTCTACAATCTAGTTCTCTACACCAGACCCTTGAGGCGTACCAATAGATTTGTAGTGGAATTCCATGAGAATACATACGGAAGGTGATTAAAGGCCGTCGGGTTTTATGCTTTAATTATATAAATCAGACTCTGTCAATAAATAACAGTCACACACTCAACAAGGTTAAATGGGCTACTCTTACCAATAAACCCACTGAACCTTCCTGGTCACCATTTTTACGATGTAGTTGTTGTCGGTTGCCCGTCTTTTACAGACAAACGAACCGAAAATCCGTAGAGTGCTTGTCTTTGATCAGATCACCCTGTTCACTTCCAATTCTCGGAGAGGGGATCAGCGTCACACTTTTAGTGCGGCTCCAACACTGGCCTCGTTGTCATGTGTACACACCCTACTCGAGCCGCTGTGACTCCCCACTCTCTCCTTATTTGGTATGACCTCCTAAATCCCCCTTTTGTTTGAATTAGAACTCTGTACCACCCTGTCCACAGCTGTGGTGCTTTCTCTCTCTCTCTTCTACCTCCTGGGAAGCCGCATTAGGACAAGGGCAAACACCTGTTCATTACAAACATTAATAACAACACAGAACATTCATAAAGCACTCATATACAATATATAAGTATATAAACTGCAAGACCTTATGATATTATAACCAGGTTGCAAACTTTTACGGCCCTCTCGGGTCGCAACCGGGTTCTTTCTCTGATGTTGTTAGAGGTAGGGTATCCGGCCCCAAGCTAGTGGTGGCTTTCAAGGGATGTGATCCGTAACGCAAGTAAATTAAAGGGGACGGGAGACAAAGGCAAAAACTTAATAATATAATTGTCACCATCACCATAAAAACTATATATCTTATCACACGGGGGAGGTATAAACTATTATATACAAAGTAGTCTTCTTCCGAAGACGCGGAGTGTTCCACGGTGCTCGACGATGCTAAGATCTTGGTCCTCTTGTAGCCTCACGATGAATCCTTCGATTCTCTTTAGTCTACCCTGGCCACAGGCCAGCCAAATCACAGTTCCACTGGGGGCACCGTCGTGGAGGCCGTCAAACACAACTCCAGCCTGTAGCTGGCAGGTTCCAATCAGCAACGCTGGTTAGGCCACTCCACGACCGATACTAGGGTAGCGAGCCCTAGGCAGGAGCCTCGTGTGATCCCACAGACCACTCTCCTCGCCACAACACCCCAGTGGTTAAGCGTCTCCACCAGTCAGTCCCGGGTAAGACAATCCCTCAGCTGCCACGTCACAGACAGGCTAACACCACCGTGTTCATCCGGGGGGTGACTCACAGCTGCTGCAGCAAATACTAGGAGACAAGACGGCTGCCTTGGGTAGACTGATCCACTGTCCGATTCAGCAGTCCCAGGTCGACTCTGTAATCAGACACGTCATCAGTAATAGGGACACTCTAGGGCACCTCACTTACAGGCTTAGACACAAACGCCCACCTATCCACTCCATAGATGGCGTTGCTGTCCAAGCGTCACCTCACCAGAGGTCAGCAGCGGCTGTGTTATGAGCTGATCAGGACGGGAAACTAGCCCTTGTGGCCAGTATATATCGTCCTCACTAGATGGCGTCGTTCTTTTGGAGGGGGTTTCGGGAACTGACCCACAGATGGCGCGGTCATCACGGCTCCATGCTCGGACACTGGGCTCGGGTCCGTAACACCTCCCCACCAAAAAGAATTTGGTTTGGGGTTCTATAAAGAAAAACACAAACTAAATTAGTATGTGGATACAACTCCACACGGACTCACGTACACTATAAACTGGGGTGATGAGGCTGTCTTGTCCACAGAACTGTCCTAAGGAGAAACCCTGGCACAAAGGAAACTTGCAGAAGGAAGGCAATGACCTGCCTGTTGCAACTTCCCACACCTTCACCGAGATGTCAATCCGGAGCATAATCTCACATCTCCCGAGTAAGGATCGATATCTACGCGATCTGGGGCGACTCGACACTTCCCTGTGTCGTGGCACCGATGATGGCTGGTCACAGACGGCATTTCTGGTACCGGTCCGGTAGTCCTTCAGGGAGGCGGGAACCTGGAATACAGGGGTCTGATAATTTAGAGTGACAGCGATAATTAAATCAGTACTCACAGCATACTCGTCTACTAGGCTCACACCTAGTTCCAACAGGGCTGCTCGTACATCGAGGATGGCATTCGCTCTGCCACCGTCAGGTCGACCAATGTTCCGTATAACGCTGCATCTAGGCTTAGCAATCACGCGGGGGGTGTCAACCTGTCGGAAACAGTCACTCATAATATCAAATCTCGTACCTCCTGTATCTACCATCACCTTCCAGGTCCCTCCTTTGACTGCAACACTTGCAGTGCAAATCTCCAATCCCTGGGATCTCTTCGCGATGTTCAAGGGAGCCATCATCTGTCGGGTCGTCCACCGGTCCTTACTGAGAACACACACGAGAATAAAACAAAATACCGCTAAGAGATATGGGGCCAACTGAGGGATAAGCTTCCTGAGCCTGTAATGTCCATAACCGGCTATATCCTTTAGCCTGGTTTGGACCGAAGAGGGCACTAGAACTTTCATACATACCTCACATACCTCCGACGTCTGGGGAATCTCTGGCCGGTTCAATGAATGCTGCACCTTGCCATACCGCAAGTACTCATCCGCCTTTGCTCCAGATTCTGGGGTATCCGTGGGTATTTGCACCCGAGGCCTCTCTTCTAGCTCAATCGCTTCTGCCTCCTTAACTTCATGTTCCTTGTCGGGAGAAGAATCAGGAGACTCTGCTAGGATGCTCTCGATCTGTCGGGTAGAGGACAAATTAAACATAGTATTTAATTCTGGGTCTGTCTGTACCGGGACATTACCACTGCCTGCTGTTACCTCAGACCTTGTTGTTCCGGCTGACTCGTCCACAATCTTGGGATGTCTGTAGTCCCAACCTGTCACCAAGTCGTTGGCTAGTATCACGTCAATCCCAGCTATAGGGAGGGTATCGACTACTGCCAACGCACATGTGCCGCTGAAGTAAGGCGAGTCGAGATGTATCGGCACCAAGGGGGCAACATACCGTGTCCTAGGAAACCCAACCAGGACAACCTTTTGTCTCCCATCCACACTCACTCCCTCGGGTAACGAGCTACCCACGATCAGGGACTGGGCTGCTCCACTATCTCTGAGCACTACAACTGATCTACCAGTATGATCACTCGTTACGTACCCGCTTGAAGTGTGAGGGGCGAACAAACTTGGTCCTTCCTGCGTAGTCGTAGACTGGCTTCCTGCTGGTGGTGTCACACAGCTCATCAACATCACCTCCCTACGAGCGCCGCTACCTCTTCTGCCTCGGCACATAACAGCTACATGCCCTTTCTGCCCACAAGTCCAGCACACCATATTCCTCCTCGGACTCCGGTGTTTCGGACTGTTAGGACTAGTCCTTCGAGGGCTACTTGGGGGCGTCTTCTTAGCGCTTTGTGGGACGGGGGTCTCCTCTTCGTCATGACGAGGTTTGTCAAACCGGCGTGGGTAATTCCTTGGGACATACTTAGCAGAAGGCCTATGCGTTAGGATGTACTCTTCAGCCATGGTGGCTGCCGCACTTAAGGTCTCCACCTGCTGCTTTTCTAAGTATGTCTTCAGGTCTCCAGGCAAACAATCCTTGAAGTCCTCTAACAGTATGAGCTGCTCGAGGTCTTCTTTGGTCTCCACCTTCCGAGAGGCACACCATTCCTGGAACAGTCGCTCCTTGATGGTCGGGAATTCGGTGAAAGTGTGCTCTGAGGTCTTCTTCAGGTTTCTAAACTTTTGCCTGTACACCTCAGGTACCAATTGGTACGCCATGAGCACTACCTTCTTCACCTTGTCGTAATCGCCAGAGTCATCAAGGGACAACGTGGAGTAGGCGATTTGGGCCTTCCCAGTCAGGACGGACTGAATCATGATGGCCCAATTCTCCCTTGGCCACTCCAAAGAGGCTGCGACTTTCTCGAAGGCCGCGAAGAACTTCGAAACTTCCTTCTCGTTGTACTTCGGGACCATTTCGATGTTCCTCACCGGATCGAAAATACTTGTGTTCGTTGTTTGCCTCCGACCACCGCCTAACCGCAATACTTCTAGCTCATGTTGTCTCTCTCTTTCCTCTCTGTCTCGTCGTTCTTGCCTGTCTCGTTCTTCTCTCTCTCGTTTCTCTTCTCTTTCTCGTTCTTTTTCTCGTTCTTTTTCTCGTTCTTCTCTTTCTCTTTCTTCTTTCCTTTCTTCTAATTCTAAACGCCTCATCTCCAATTCTTTTCCTAATCTCTCTCTTTCCATTTTTTGTCTCTCTCTTTCCATTTCTAATTTCTTATCTTCTCTCTCTCTAGCTTTCTCTTCTCTCTCTTTAGCGATTTCTAGCTTTTTCCATTCTATTTCACGGTGGATCTCTAGTTCACGCATTTTCACAGTAAGTAAACTTATATTTAGTTCACTCTCATCACTTTCGACATCACTACTCTTACCTTCCTTTTCAGTGGAAGCTATCTCGTCACCTTCTTTTATACTATGCGCCTCGCCTTCCTGTTTCTCCTCGGCCTTCAAATGCTTGTGAACCTTGGACAAGATCTCCACACGGGAATCACTGGCACGTATCTTGATCTCCAGGTAGGCACTAACTAGTACGAGTTCCTGTTTCCCCAGATATTTTAATCTGGCAAGACAGTCCTCCCTGTTCAGAAAAGCCTGAACATCATCCAGATCGTCGATGGTCGATTTTTCTGCCATTGTCACTGAGATGGAACACTAGCACTTAACACACCGCTTCACTTTAGCACTTAACGCACCGAACACTGTTCTAAGTCAATATTGCACTTTATCGCACCAAACACTGCAATTGCCAATATTGCACGTAATTACTCCGGGCACCGCACTACACAATATTGCACTTAATCACAGCGAGCACTTCGCTCTACAATATTGCACTGAATCACACCGAGCACTGCACTACACAATATTGCACTTAATCACAGCGAGCACCGCACTGCACAATATTGCACTTAGTCACTCCGAGCACCGCACAGGACGTATAACGTCCTAATAGTCACACGCAGGGGGAATTATTTACAGGGATTACGCCACTTCACCACCCCTGTCAAACATACTTGACAAGGGGTCGGATCCCGCTGGGGATGCCAATTATGTTACGGCCCTCTCGGGGTCGCAACCGGGTTCTTTCTCTGATGTTGTTAGAGGTAGGGTATCCGGCCCCAAGCTAGTGGTGGCTTTCAAGGGATGTGATCCGTAACGCAAGTAAATTAAAGGGGAAGGGAGACAAAGGCAAAAACTTAATAATATAATTGTCACCATCACCATAAAAACTATATATCTTATCACACGGGGGAGGTATAAACTATTATATACAAAGTAGTCTTCTTCTGAAGACACGGAGTGTTCCACGGTGCTCGACGATGCTAAGGTCTTGGTCCTCTTGTGGCCTCACGATGAATCCTTCGATTCTCTTTAGTCTACCCTGGCCACAGGCCAGCCAAATCACAGTTCCACTGGGGGCACCGTCGTGGAGGCCGTCAACCACAAATCCAGCCTGTAGCTGGCAGGTTCCAATCAGCAACGCTGGTTAGGCTACTCCACGACCGATACTAGGGTAGCGAGCCCTAGGCAGGAGCCTCGTGTTATCCCACAGACCACTCTCCTCGCCACAACACCCCATTGGTTAAGCGTCTCCACCAGTCAGTCCCGGGTACGACAATCCCTCAGCTGCCACGTCACAGACAGGCTAACACCACCGTGTTCATCCGGGGGGTGACTCACAGCTGCTGCAGCAAATACTAGGAGACAAGACGGCTGCCTTGGGTAGACTGATCCACTGTCCGATTCAGCAGTCCCAGGTCGACTCTGTAATCAGACACGTCATCAGTAATAGGGACACTCTAGGGCACCTCACTTACAGGCTTAGACACAAACGCCCACCTATCCACTCCATAGATGGCGTTGCTGTCCAAGCGTCACCTCACCAGAGGTCAGCAGCGGCTGTGTTATGAGCTGATCAGGACGGGAAACTAGCCCTTGTGGCCAGTATATATCGTCCTCACTAGATGGCGTCGTCCTTTTGGAGGGGGTTTCGGGAGCTGACCCACAGATGGCGCGGTCGTCACTGCTCCGTGCTCGGACGCTGGGCTCGGGTCCGTAACACAAACCAATACCATCAGGACTCTATCAGCTGCTTATACCAGGTGGTAGCCAAACTCCTGGCTCGCCACTTATGCTACCAACCTCGCCCAGTAGGTTAAATTTTATAAGACAAATATGGCACTATCAGCCATAGAAAATATATATATCTCACTGCATGTAATCCAGCCTATAGCTGTAACTCTATAAACTTCAGTATAAGTATTCCTTGGCACAAAAAATGATTACCAATCACCCACCTTTAACTGCGTCTTGCACACTAATGACAATCAAACACTCTACCAGCTCCCTACAAGCAGTCAATAAGAACTTTCTTCCCACATCTGGAAGTTCACTACCCCGACATCATCAGGTTCTTCCAGGTTTATCTACCAGGATCCTCTACAGCTCCTCCAGGTTACTACACCATGAAGTTCCATTAGACTCCAGTGACACTCCACCACTGATTCCACAGAAGTATGTAAGACTTCACTTCACTGCTCCTCTTCACACAGTTTGAGGTCCAATTCCTCACTATGGGGCTTGCTTTTCCACAAGGTATACTGCTACTCCACTCCTACAGCCTTGAAGTTCCACTTATTAACTTCTTCTTTGGCCTCAAAGTATTCCCATCAACTTCTTCCCAAAATAAACCTGCATCCCATTGATATGCCAATAAAAAATGTTCTTCTACAAACATATAACTGAAGTGAACTACACACAATAAATATTTCATCCGACATCTCCCTGTTCATCACTCAGTGAGAGGGCTTCCCTACGTTTGTGGCTGGTCCATCCTCCGCCTCCCGCAAGGCGGTTCCTCCACCTGCTGCTGCGGGCAGCTATTCCCCCAGGAGCTAGGCTCCCTCAGTCACCCACGAACACTCGGAGGGGGGGGCGGATCCGTCTCCTCCAGCTCGTCGTCTCCTCTTCACTCCCTTATTTAAACTTTCTGCTTCAATAAAATTTGCCTAACATATCAATAAACACTTGCTACTGCCGCTGGGCACACAACCAACTACAGGCAATCACCGTTAACTGGGTAAAATGTGCTTACCACAAAATTGTTTCCTGCAAAGGCGTTCACTCGCTGACGTTTGACCAGGGCGCTCACACGGCTGCCCACGAAAATGTTTCAGGACGTCTTCACAACTCTTCCTGCCATCCAGGACTTGAGCCCTCACGTTTCCAGATTGATTACACAGCTGAAACGTCTGCACACTTCCTTCCTCTAGAAGGTATATCAACCAGGGGGTTCTTCTCTAACAGGAGCCCAACAGAGCGCGACTTCCCCTCACGATTTCTGGTGCTCAAGTAAGGTCAACGTCCTTAGAAGCGAGCCTCACACACTCAGCAAATTCTCTACATGTCATGACCAATCATTTATTTATATTCTTATTCACTGCCCATACATGCAAACTATTTGTCAAATTCAATCGAGAGTTTACTATATAAATATCCAGGTCTATCTCTTCTTAACCTCTTTGGTCAGGCCTGGCAGAATAACTCTCAAGGGGGAGACTCGTTTCTCCTGCAGCCTGAGATCATAACACCACCTAAACTCGTAATCTCAGCCTAAGTCCCTGATACCGAATCATCACTACAACGCTCCATACCCGGTTAGTCTCCCATACAATACTCTTATACTGCAGACTCGACTCAGGTCAACAAGCTCACATCGGGCCCCACATTTTCACTTTGTCGGTTTCACTGTGTTGCTACCACAGGCGGATATACAGGAGTACTTGATAGAACCGCGGCTACCACTAGACTGCCCTCCAACCGGTCACAGACTTCACCACCACAGCCAGCATCCCAAGGAGGGTATATTCAGATGAAATGTAAATCTCCTTCTTTCTAAGAACTTTGGATCACCCTTTGTGACCTCTGTGGGATTTTAATTTTCTGACTTCCAAAAATAAAGATCTAACAACTAATATAACAGCAAAATTAGCCATCTACAGTGACCAACCCGTTCTCGCACTTGCTTACAGTCAATATTGGGTTATTTAATAAGTGCATATCTGACACACTAATTGTGAATATTTTAGTATACCTTGAAAAGCTTCATAGAAAACACCGACCTCACCTAACCTTCTTAGTATGTTAAGATAAGCATCTTATTGCTTCTTAATTACAATTATTACTTAACCTATACCGTTGATAGGTTAAGTAATAATTGTAAATATGAATCAATAGGATGCTTATCTTAACATACTAAGAAGGTTAGGTGAGGTCGGTGTTTTCTATGAAACTTTTCAAGGTAAACTAAAATATTCACAATCAATTAGTATGTCACCTATGCACTTATTAAATAAGCCAACATTGACTGTAAGCAAGTGCGAGAATGGGTTGTACACTAATATGGTTACAAATTATTTTAGCCTATCCTTTATATCTGGTATCCTGCCACAAATGAATTATATAATCAACAATGATAAGATTATTTAATTTGTTATTGCTATGAATTTATATTTAAAAAATTGAATATGTCAAATATTTCTTTGCTAAATATTGATTTACCTATTTCGTATATTTTTAATTAAGTGTAAATTAATTAACTTACTGAGGTGGGCTCGTAAGCCCAAGGTATAACCGCATCTGCAATAAATAGGGTTAGTGGCACTAAGATATTGGATTCAAATCTCCCAAGATACCACCACCAACCTCCCTTATATTAAAATATGCAGGTTCAGAGCTTTTAGTCTTATTTTGCTAAGACTTAGCCTTCTTGTTGGGCCAGATCATGTTGTGTTGTTCACTACCGTTGTTGATATGGTATTGTAATGGTGTCTGGGAGCTCCGTCAGCTGTTGGTTTCAACTGTGGTCCAGTAACACTTCACTTATCAGTTTTATGGCAGAACACCCTCTTAAATCATTTTAAACAATGTGTCTTAATGTTTATACACATTTGTATGTAGTTTACACCACCCCTGTGTACTCGTATATGGTTAATCGCAAAACTGAATGACAAGTAAGTAAGTAATTATCAAAAGAAGGCACCAAACCGGGAAGCCTATATAGCACCATCAAAATGTGCGGAATAATCAGAGGGCGCTAAATAGCTCCAGGGGTGCCAATACGAGAACAGAAACGCATAAGGCGAACGATATCAAAAGTATCCTATTCACCAAGAATTCTATCGGGAGAACAAGCGGCCGCGAGGGTCGGTCCGAAAACAAGACACACGCTCGTCCTGGAAGTCAGAACAAACTGAATGACAAGCAGATGACTGGGGAGCCCCAGGTGTCCCTCAGGGTGACGAGCACTGACCCCGCCCCACACAGAACACTGGGTAGCAAAACCAAATACTCGGCTCCCACCAACTAAAACGCAAAAGTCATCCAGTGCCCCCTGCCAGAGCAGAAGCCCACCACAGCTGAGAGCACACCAGGTGCCCACCAAGGCCCACCAACTCCCGGCATTTCTCAGCCAAGCCGGCTCCGGACACCGTCACCTCACCGGTAGAACCAACCAGAAAACATTAAAAATTGTTCAACAATCCTGTGACCCAAGGTGATATGTGTGTCAGGCGTCATACAAACCGGACCGTTGAATAACGATGCCAAACTGCAGTATCAAATCCAAAATCGCGAAAACAAAACATGATTCGGCGGCTCCCAGGCAGAGGTGTCCTGACGTCCGCTCGTCTTAAGGGTTGAACCCAGGAGTCCCATCATGGAAAGTCCTTATGTGCTTAAGGAGCAACGTTTACTGTCACGATAGCATCTGAACACTCATGGGATCCACTACCACGGCGGGTATAGTTTCCCTACCTGATTTAAGGATCCATTTATACTATCGTTAACCAAATGTATTTTGTTAAACAATTATTTATTAAGTATACGCATTTATTTTGGAGTATTACCATGATTCGCTTATAGCTATTAGATGTAATTGCATTGATGATGCTCCCTGCGACGGTTTTCACAAAACGGTCGAAAGATGCTGACTAAACTCTCTCTGTCTTTTAAGGGCTTGGCTTGTTCTATAAATAGCCATGCCTGGTCCATGTGCTTTCATAAACCATGTTATTCAAATATGTTATGTAACAATTTTGGTGGAAATTTTCCACAACCTCTTGCCTGTAAAAAGAGGTGGTTTGGGCGGAGCTAAGGCTGTCTTAATCTCTATGATCTAACATCAGTATGTGGCCACAGTCTGATTACTAACATATGCTACCCTTCCTTTCAACCATCATTTGTTAAGTGTTGTAGTGCTTGATTCACTAGCTAATATTAACTCCTAAATTGAGGACTACAACAGGCTGCACTGAACGTTCCTGATTATATACGTTCGAAAAATAATTAACTCCTCAGAGGGTGTATTAAATAATCATTTAATTTCTCGACCGGTGACAAGGATGGCTTTTACCCCCACGCTTTAGGCGCCACTCACCCTAGAGTAAGGTAATGTGGTCTCTTCTCACGTCATATTGCCGGAAGATAGGCTTGATCTACCTCCGACCACTAGCAAAATTTATCTGTAACTGTCATGCTTATGGGACTAAAGTCTTTATTACAGATCTTTTAATCAAATATAATCGAATCAAAGAATGTGATGATAAGCCGTGGCTGTTTTAGGGTTTGTAGTTTAGTCATTGGACCAAATGTGGTCGGGTGTCACCACTGCCAACACCACCACTGTCACTACTGCCAACACCACCACTGTCACTACTGCCACCACCACCACTGTCACTACTGCCAACACCACCACTGTCACTACTGCCAACACCACCACTGTCACTACTGTCAACACTACCACTGTCACTACTGTCAACACCACCACTGTCACTACTGTCAACACCACCACTGTCACTACTGCCAACACCACCACTGTCACTACTGCCAACACCACCACTGTCACTACTGTCAACACTACCACTGTCACTACTGCCAACACCACCACTGTCACTACTGCCACCACCACCACTGTCACTACTGCCAACACCACCACTGTCACTACTGCCAACACCACCACTGTCACTACTGTCAACACCACCACTGTCACTACTGTCAACACCACCACTGTCACTACTGCCACCACCACCACTGTCACTACTGTCAACACCACCACTGTTACTACTGTCAACACTACCACTGTCACTACTGCCAACACTACCACTGTCACTACTGCCAACACCACCACTGTCACTACTGTCAACACCACCACTGTCACTACTGTCAACACCACCACTGTCACTACTGTCAACACCACCACTGTCACTACTGTCAACACCACCACTGTCACTACTGTCAACACCACCACTGTCACTACTGTCAACACCACCACTGTCACTACTGTCAACACCACCACTGTCACTACTGCCAACACCACCACTGTCACTACTGCCAACACCACCACTGTCACTACTGTCAACACTACCACTGTCACTACTGCCAACACCACCACTGTCACTACTGCCACCACCACCACTGTCACTACTGCCAACACCACCACTGTCACTACTGCCAACACCACCACTGTCACTACTGTCAACACCACCACTGTCACTACTGCCAACACCACCACTGTCACTACTGTCAACACCACCACTGTCACTACTGTCACCACCACCACTGTCACTACTGCCAACACCACCACTGTCACTACTGTCAACACCACCACTGTCACTACTGTCAACACCACCACTGTCACTACTGCCAACACCACCACTGTCACTCCTGTCAACACCACCACTGTCACTACTGTCAACACCACCACTGTCACTACTGTCAACACCACCACTGTCACTACTGCCAACACCACCACTGTCACTACTGCCAACACCACCACTGGGTAGCATCACCTCCACCACTACTGCCAACACAAACTTTACTGTCACAATATTCAAGAACGTTGTCACCACCACTGCCAACACAATATCCACTGCTAACACGACCGCAACCACTATCGCCATTCTCACCACTACCACCACCACTTCCAAGACCACCACAATTGCCAACACTACAACAACTACTACCTCCATCCTCACCACCACCACCACAACCACCACAATTATCAACACTATCACCCCCACCACTTGCATCTTCATCACTACCACACTCACCACCATCCTCATCACTTCCAATCTCCAATCTGCATCATCGACCATAATTTATCTAAATGGCACATTTATTTAACGCCTAAACCTGAAAATATGATACCAAAGTGCAAATGGATTTATATATCAAAGGCGCCTTAACAAAATCCTATAATGCAATGATGAATATTGCCAAGCTATGTTGTCAATGATCGAGTTGCAAGGGGTTGAATGAGGGTGCAAATTCCATAGCTCTTGCGGTGTAATTCCTAGCAGGCAGTAATGTGCTTTTTAATTTATTTAATTATTGATTTAAGTTTATTGAACTTTCTTCAATATTTATTATTACTTCAAAGTGGACTGTATTTTAATATTTATCCTGCTAGGTGATAACATGTACACAAGTACGGTGGGGGGTTAAATGTATATCTAAATAAATAAAAATGGAAATGTTCATTTGTTCAAAATCGCTAATCTCCAAAAGTTCTTCACCGATTGTTTTGAAATTTTCACACAACTTTCCATTCACATCCGAGCAGGTGCTTATATACATACTATATAGATGTCACGTCTGTGACCTTAAAAAAACATGCTTTTTCTGAAAACTGTGTTTTTCATGAGTTTTTCATGTGAGGGAAATCTTCGAAACCTCTTTACCGATTGCTTTGAAATTTTGACACAACGTTGCATTCGAATCTAGGCGTCTTTTTATTTACAAACTATATAGATGCCACCCCTCTGACAGGTAAAAGCATGTTTTTTTTTTTAAACAGCTCCATCTGTTGCACATAATAGTAACATGCATGCTATACAAAATATGTCACAAAATCCATTTCAATGTTTCCGATAGCATTGATAAATTTCATATTCATAGATTTCGATTTACTTTATTTTTTATTGAGTTATTTTGTGTGACATTGTTTTGGAATTGAGGTGTGTAGTTTACCATACCGTTCATTTCATAAGCATAAGTATAGATGCCACACCTGTGACAGGTAAAACTATGCTTTTCTTGAAAAACAGCGCCATCTGCTGCATGTAAGAACAACATACATGCTATACTAATTATGTTACAATTCCAATTCAATGTTTCTGATTGCCTTGATAAATTGAATTTTCATAGATTTTGATTTATTTTCATTTTGATTTAATTATTTGGTGTTAATTGCGTTGGAATTGAGCTGTGTTGTTTACCATACCGTTCATTTTGTGACTATAGTTTTTTTTCATATTTTCATTTTATTTTGTAACTGTTTTTCTTATATTTCAGCGATAGGAACATCAGATCACTTGATGGTCCCAATTTTCTGATGGGAACATCAGACCATTTGGGAAGGCATTGGACGAGGGAATGGGGGAATGGTGGGGAAGGACAAGGGGACTGGGGAGTTTGGGATCATGGAGATGAAGATATGCGGGAATGGAGAATGGTGGGGAGGACAAAGGGACAGGGGAGTGGGGCATGGTGGGAAGGAAGAGGGGATGGCGGAGTGAGGAATGGTGGGGAGGAAGAGGGGATGGTGGAGTGGGGAATGGTTGGGAGGCCGAGGAGACGGGTGAGGGCGGAATGGTAGGGAGGACTGTGGGACAGGGAAAGTTGCTGTGGCTCAGCAACTCACATGCGTTGCTGAGCCACAGCAACGCCTGGCCAGGTACTGCTAGTCTATAAATAAAAATGGAAATGTTCGTTTGTTCATAATCGCTAATTTCCGAAAGTTCTTCACCCATTGCTTTGGAATTTTCACACAACGTTCCATTTGCATCCGAGCAGTCGTAATACTGGGCCTGTTAGCAAATAGTCACCTGCAGATGGTAGCAAGTTCTTTCCCTGTTTTTCATCCTTTCCTTTGATAAACTTATGGTAGACATCTGATCCCATAAGGATTCCAATATTGGGGAGGTTGTCTGATGTGATTTTGTCAGCCAATTTGATTCCCTTTTCTTCCAGGAATTTGGCTGTTGTCCCTAGACCATACACATTCTGGTCTGATGGAAATCTATCTACTACAAGATCTTGTATCGTTCGGACATAACCGCCTAAACGTACTTTAGGTTGTACTACCTTGAAGACTTGGGATCCTGAGTTAGGCAGGAATCCTGCTATGTCTATTCGCGTCTCTTGTACAGGTTTCAGTTTCAAGGCATCTACCAACTCCTTTGAAATAAAAGTCATTTGGGATCCTTGATCAAATAATCCACGTATCCTTAGACTTTCCATTTTTTAATGATCAATTGAGCAGTGTTTAGAGCTGATTTATGATCAGACCTTGTTGATAAAACACTTATGTCAGGTAGTATGGTACAAAGCTGTACTGAAGTGGAAGTTCCTTCCTCCATCTGCAGTTTGGGAGACTTTGTACTTGAGTTCCCACAAAGTGCTGTATGGTGTTGACCCTGGTACATTTACGTAACTCCTTGAGTCGTTTTATACGTGTACCACGATCAGGTTAAGCTTTGCAGTTGTACATGGTATGATGTTCTTCACAGAACACACATGGCCTCCAGACGTTAACAGCATCTTGGGGAGTCACCGTTTGTGGTGACACATTAACTGTAGGTTTGGAGGGACCCACTGCATATGTGCCCACACAGCCTTGTTTCCACTTTGGGGAGGGAGAAGTTGTTTTAGATTTATTTGAAGTACTGTTTGTACTCTGTTGTTTACTATTACTGGTAGAACAAGGTTTAGATGTCGCTTTTCCATCTGTGTTATCTCGTTGTCTTTCTGTGATGGATCGTAAACCTTCTGTTATCTCCGTTACTGTCAGAAAAGATTTGTTATATAAAACAAACAACTTATCCAGTACATCACTGGGTAATTTGCCTTTCATATGGACTTGGATTATCTAGTCTGATTCCTCCAGATTCACTTTATTCTTAAGTGCCTTGAGCAAGGACTCAAGCTCCAATCTAAAGGCTTGGAGTAAGACAGCTGATCCATCTGCAGGGGTAATATCCAACAGCCTTTGGGTTAAAAGTCTGATAGTCCTTTCTGGCTTAGCATAATTTTCCTTAAGGAGCTGTACTGCATTATCATAACCATCATCAGTGAAGGTCAAATTACAGACCACCTTTAACGCTTCATCCTTTAAGACAACTTGCAAATATGTAAATTTTGTTGTCTTTGCAACATTGGCATTAGAATCCACAGAATCGACAAATTTGTTCCAGAAATTGTCCCAACTCTCGTCCTCTGTACCATAGAAAGTTGGGAGACTGAGTGATGGTAATTTGACTTCTGGTTGTGTCGGGTTTTGGGAAGCTGTGGCTGCAATGTTTGTAGTAGCCTTGTGTATGGTTATTAACTTGTCAAATTGTTCTAACTTTGTATGTATTGTATCTTCATAATCTGCATTTTCTTGTACTATAGTGTCCATTGTATCTTCATCGATGTTAGTAGTAGCAAGTACATCCTGATATTTCAGGATGATATTTGTACATGCTGATATTTGGTCTGTGCAGCCTTATGACAGCCTTCCAGTTCTACATAATCAACTGGAGTTTAATTACATAAATTATCATATTTTTTTATCTGTTGGGTTAAGTGGCCCTTCATACCTGTGAGGGTCGCTTTTACATTTTTAGCAGTAGACATAATGGCCGTATTTGCTAGCTGTGTTGCAGATGTACTAGTGCTAAGCCTTGTTGGACTTTGATTTGGACTGTTTCTAGCACTTGAGCTAGTAGAGCTACTAATTTCCAAACTAGAGCTGTTTATCATTTAAAAAATACACTATATAATCATACACACTATAATTTGAGTGGTAACCTTGTATCTATGCTGGATTTACCTCAAGTTAGCCCTTCATTATCACTCTTAGTTGGTACAGAGACACAGATTAACACTCAAAGGTGAAATGATTACAGTTATATTATTACTATAGTTATGGTAATATTATGAAGACAACACAACTCGGGTTGTCATGAGTACTGCATAAAAATATGTACTTGCTAGGTTGTAATATATGATCAATTCTAGACAAGTGTAAATTCTTACCCTTACACCAGGTTAACACAATAAATTAGACTAGGTTGCTGTACAACACCAACCTAAAATGTCCTACCCTTGTGCAAGAATTAGTTGTAAATAATGTGAAATGCAGTAATTGTTACAGTAATGGTGCAATATTATGTAAACACTTAAAATTAAAAAAATCATATACATTTTTGGGTAAATTAGCCTCTTATCAACCTCTTGTAATGAACAAGTGCAATTGTTCTTTTGGTACAGGCCTCGGAACAATAATAGTGCTTGTTGTAAGTTCTGTTCACTATTAGACGAGATATAAAAAGTTACACAAGAAAAATGTAAAATGCATAGCAGTGTCTTCTTGATATAATTAATGTATATGTAAATATTACGTAAAAGTTGCACTAATGCTTATATGTTCTATCCGGTTCGTTGAGAACCATAATTTATGTGGGAAAATCCTAGCAGACTTCAATTGTTTTTCTTCTGTGAATATTCAATATTTACTTTATTTAATTTTAAATTGACTTTAATATTATATTATTATTATTTGATTATTTTTCTTAGTTCTTAGTTAGTAAGTTAGTAATAAGTTAGGTAGTAGTGGACTGTATATATTCTGATTCATCTGCTAGAATTTACACAATGGGAGGGACAAATGCAACTTACACCACCTTATGAAAATTCTACAAGCAGTATTTGTTTACCTTATTGTTACAGTTATAAAATATAAGTCATACCACATATGGTGGTCTAATCTACTGTACTTATACTTAATTTAATTCTGTATACTACTCTATCTACAGTATTAAACAAAAGAGAGCCTTAGCTGATACTGTTGGTGGAGCCTGCTAAGGCTGTGTAATTGTAACATCAGAATTGGGTGTGGCCCTGAGCCTCAGAATGCCATATAATGGCAGCTGTCTGGAGGCCAACAAGGCTTGATGTACAGCTAGTGGCTGCAATCCCTATAATTATGTTGGGAGCCAGCTGTCTGCTTCAGTAGCTTCCCTCACAATTACCTGTTTGGGATGTAAGGAATTAATAATGATTCCCTAAACATATAAGTACAGGTATGACATGGAATGTGTGTGGTGATCGGAGTAAACTCATTGTGTTTGGGGATTTATTCCCACGACTTAACGATATTTCCTACAATAATAATGGCAAGTATTAAATGCAATAGAAATACCGAAATTTGTCTTCCTTTTGTTCATGAGATCTTCAGTTGGGCGGATCGTAGAGGATCCTATGTTGAAGCTCGGAGAAAGAACCTTTTGTGTTGTAAAACTTGTCAGGGAGTGTGGTCCTCACTGTGTTTACAAGTTGCTGTCTGTACGTGACGACGCCCTAACCGATGTTTTGGTTCTACTTCTGATTTTATTTAACTGTAGCAAGGGAGTCAAGTTCTACTTCTTGTTGTTGGAAATTATATTCAGTCATAGTGAACACTTTTTTATTAAGTTTAAACACTAGACTGTTGTTTAAAAGAAATTAGGGTTAATATAAATCGTGGCGTCGATGACGTCACGGAATCACTCTTTCTCTTTTCCTTTATGGGGAGTAACTTATGTTATTATGTGTGTCGGATTTCCGACAATGGTTAATTGAGTAGTCATGGTCGTCCTGGTCGCCAGGGTCGTCAGGGTCGTCAGGGTCGTCATGGTCGCCAGGTCGTCGTGGTCATCAGGGTCGTCATGGTCGCCAGGCCGTCGTGGTCATCAGGGTCGTCCTGGTCGCCAGGGTCGTCAGGGTCGTCAGGGTCGTCATGGTCGCCAGGTCGCCGTGGTCATCAGGGTCGTCATGGTCGCCAGGTCGTCGTGGTCATCAGGGTCGTCCTGGTCGCCAGGGTCGTCAGGGTCGTCATGGTCGCCAGGGCGTCGTGGTCATCAGGGTCGTCATGGTCGCCAGGTCGTCGTGGTCATCAGGGTCGTCATGGTCGCCAGGTCGTCGTGGTCATCAGGGTCGTCATGGTCGCCAGGTCGTCGTGGTCATCAGGGTCGTCCTGGTCGCCAGGGTCGTCAGGGTCGTCAGGGTCGTCATGGTCGCCAGGTCGCCGTGGTCATCAGGGTCGTCATGGTCGCCAGGTCGTCGTGGTCATCAGGGTCGTCATGGTCGCCAGGTCGTCGTGGTCATCAGGGTCGTCATGGTCGCCAGGTCGTCGTGGTCATCAGGGTCGTCATGGTCGCCAGGTCGTCGTGGTCATCAGGGTCGTCATGGTCGTCAGGGTCGTCAGGGTCGTCATGGTCGTCAGGGTCGGCATGGTCGTCATGGTCGTCAGGGTCGTCATGGTCGTCATGGTCGTCAGGGTCGGCATGGTCGTCATGGTCGTCAGGGTCGTCATGGTCGCCAGGGTCGTCATGGTCGTCAGGGTCGTCATGGTCGTCAGGGTCGGCATGGTCGTCATGGTCGTCAGGGTCGTCATGGTCGTCATGGTCGTCAGGGTCGGCATGGTCGTCATGGTCGTCAGGGTCGTCATGGTCGCCAGGGTCGTCATGGTCGTTAGGGTCGTCATTATTGTCGTGATCACCAAGAAGATGTTCGTTTTATTGTGCGTTAATGTTTAATGCTCTGTGATAACATGGGGCGATGGAGGCGCTTAACTTCTCGCAAGGACTGTTCCCGTGCGACCTTACATGCCTGCTACCATACACACCTGCTACCATTCACACCTGCTATCATACACACCTGCAATCATACACACCTGCAACCATACACACCTGCGTTGTGTATGGAACGTTGAGGAAATTGTGAGATGGAACGTTGAGGAAATTTCTTTAGGGGTGGTGGAGTGAGATATTTCCCTCAGTTGTCCTGTGGTTTGTTTCTACTGTTGTGTCATTTCCCTAAGTTGTCCTGTGGTTTGTTTCTTCTGTTGTGTCATTTCCCCAAGAGCGCAACTCAGGGGAAGGGATCTGTTTCAGTCAGCACTGATTGATTAGTTAGATTAGAGAGAGAGAGAGAGAGAGAGAGAGAGAGAGAGAGAGAGAGAGAGAGAGAGAGAGAGAGAGAGAGAGAGAGAGAGAGAGAGGGAGAGAGAGAGAGAGAGAGAGAGAGAGAGAGAGAGAGAGAGAGAGAGAGAGAGAGAGAGAGAGAGAGAGAGAGAGAGAGAGAGAGAGAGAGAGAGAGAGAGAGAGAGAGAGAGAGAGAGAGAGAGAGAGAGAGAGAGAGAGAGAGAGAGAGGGAGAGAGAGAGAGAGAGAGGGAGAGAGAGAGAGAGAGAAAGAGAGAGAGAGAGAGAGAGAGAGAGAGAGAGAGAGAGAGAGAGAGAGAGAGAGAGAGAGAGAGAGAGAGAGAGAGAGAGAGAGAGAGAGAGAGAGAGAGAGAGAGGAGTGCGAGACAAGCCACTTGCACACGTTACCGGAGAGAGAGGAGTGGCGAGACAAGCCAACTTTGCACACACGTTACCGGTGAATATTAATTGTCGTGTTAATTCTGAAGTCTCCACTCTTGCTTCATTCTGGTATTCTTTGGCAAGTAAGATCATGCTTGCTTAGTCAGTACTCACCTATTTGTACTCACCTATTTGTGCTTGCGGGGGTTGAGCTTTGGTTCATTGGTCCCACCTCTCAACTATCAATCAACTGGTGTACAGATTCCTGAGCCTACTGGGCTCTGTCATATCTATATTTTAAACTGTGTATGGAGTCAGCCTCCACCACATCACTGCCTAATGCATTCCATCCGTTAACTACTCTGACACTGAAAAAAGTTTCTTCTAACGTCCCTGTGGCTCATGTGGGTACTCTGTTTCCACTTGTGTGTGACCAGTTTCCACCAGTTGGGAACATGAAGTCTGCTGGACTTCTCCAGGTCCCCATCGGTCTGGAGATCTCAACCTGGGGTTTAAGCTGGATATGCCAGGGGAGGAATACTGAGAGGGGGCCAGCATGGCCAGACTGTCCTTTTTGATGTGATGTTGGTAATAGAAAATATCTTGACTATAAAATGGTGTTTCATAACCAAACATTCACCTTTGTTTCATTCTCTAAAGAGCAAAGTTAGAATTTTTTGTCGCAAATAACAACTATGCAAGAAGAAGTATACCATCAGGCCCTGGTAAAGGGAGCCACCATACTTTTCTTTGTAAATAAAGTTCTTCCTGGTCTTAAATGCGTGTGGACCTTGTATTTGTTTAATAACTTCCACTCTGGTAATCATTAAACTAGTCATCTCTTTCTCCTAACCACCTACACACATTTGTTCAGCTGCAGGCATAATATTAAGATTTTCTTTGATAAATACAGGCAAAATACTTATTTAAAATATCAACCAATTATTTGTCAATATCAGTTACCACATCTGCATGCTTTTATTGTCCCAGTCAATATTGGCCCAGTCAATATTAGTCCAGTCAATATTGTCCCAGTCAATATTGTCCCAGTCAATATTGGCCCAGTCAATATTGTCCCAGTCAATATTGGCCCAGTCAATATTGGCCCAGTCAATATTGGCCCAGTCAATATTGGGCCATTCAATATTGGCCCAGTCAATATTGGGCCATTCAATATTGGCCCAGTCAATACTAGCCCAGTTAATATTGGTCCAGTCAATGTTGGGCCCATTCAATATTGGCCAACTCAATATTGGTCCAGACAATATTGGCATTAATCTTTGTTTGATATATTTGTAGGATTTTTTTTTTTTTTACGACTGGTCTTTGCCTGTCCTGCTTTGCGTCCTTCATAATTAGTTTTTCTTCGTGAAACACGTTGTTATATGAAGAAATTGTTGTTTTAGATGGACGTCTCCTTTCATAATATATATTGTATATAGTCTTATGTTTTGAGATAAATTCTTTTGTCTTATGGTTATCCATTTGGGGTCATTGATATTCGATCAAATCAATTTATATTGTATATTAATTTCTTGTTTTTACTATGATAGTTTTTAATCATTTTCATTTAAATCTTAATTTTAATGCCATTACATTGTCAAGATGCACCAACCCAACGCGCATTCCTCTGGAATTTAACTTTAAAAGAGTTGTACTAAGAGTTTCTATTAATTGTTCTGGTGGCGAGGCGCATAAAGGAATAGTTGTGCAAAGAGTTCTCGATATGGAGTTCGTGGCTGTGTGTGCACTCGTAGACAAAGAGTTTTAGGAGTGCTCCGTTCACTAGTGCAGAGTTCAGCTATGAGTTCTTATTCTGATCTTAATAAAGGTGTTGGCCAAGGAGTTCCTTTGTACGACTTTTGCACTAGTAAGGAGTGAGACTAAGTGTTCTTGAGGACACACATCCATATACAGGGTCTAGCAAACAGTTCTTGTTGTGTGTTTATATGGAGAGAGATGGAGACAAAACGGGACCTCTTGACTTGTCAGGGGTGTGATACGGTAAGATGTAATTATTATTGGTGTAATTATGAGGTGTAATTATTGGTGTAATTGGTAAAGGTAATTAGGTAATTTGTATTTTTCCTTGTCACAAAGTTTACTTTATTATATATTTTTCATTTTTAAAGATGTGATGTGGTAATTATATGTTCATGTTATGAATATTAGCAGGAGGTTGTTTGGGGAATTAATCCAATGTATTGTAATTTATGGTTTATCTGTACGTATAATCTTTGCTCAGTGAGGGCTGCTGGGCGGTGTAGCTTGTAGATTATGCTCGGAGGGGCTCATTTGGTTCAGTGTGATTATTTTAATGTGTAATGTACTCATGTGTACTATTTAGTTACATTGTACCTTTTACAAATATTGTGAACACATAATACATTGTTTACACTACCTTATGTAACTGTGTTTTTCTATTATAGCTGCTGAGTTATGAATTATTGTTATTTATTAAGCAGCAGTAGAATCTTATCCAAGCACTAGACTTCATGAGTGTCCATTATGTGAGAAAAGATTCAGCCACAATAAGAAAACAAGAATCCTCATAAGTGTCCATGTTGTTGGAAGAGATTCAGTCAGGCTGACTGTATCTAATCATATAAATTGAATATAAATACATTGCATATATACTTGAATATATAAATTAAGTTAACAATTGCTTGCTTAGTTATTTTTAAGTTATCATATAAGTTCATTTAATTGAATATAATTTCTAGTACTTAGTTAACAGTACTTAGACTACATTTAAAGTTATTTATTATACTTTTACAATTTAAATTGTTGTTTATAGTATAAGAATATATTGGCTGTTAATAGTCATGGTGCTAGGCTAGACTATGTACATGTTTAAATCTCTGATTTAAACAGAGCCAGTGTTCAGTCATATAACTGAATTTATTAAATCTTATCCTTGTATAAAATACAAGCTGATGTGAGAATCCCTGCCTACAGGAGGACTGGAACTTCTATCAACTAATTCATTCACCCCACCTGTCCCTTACAGCCCACAATCTGTCATTAGGAAAAGAGGAGCTAGGATTTACAACCCTAGCTAGAGATTTTAGTTGAATTAAATTGCAGACAGTAATTTTTAATTTAGTTCAGTATAAGTCCCTGGTAGTCTCCTCTCATATCAATCCCAGCAGGTTTTTCCCACATGGTGGACTGTTATATTCGCTAATAGTTTGGTTGTCCATTAAAGTCGCTAATGGTCTGGTGGTCCGTTAAAGTCGCTAATTGACTGGTGGTCTGTTATAGTCGCTAAAGGTCTGGGAGTCCATTAAAGTCGCTAATGGACTGGTGGTCCGTTAAAGTCGCTAATGGTCTGGTGGTCTGTTATAGTCACTAATGGTCTGGTAGTCTGTTATAGTCGCTAATGGTCTGGTGGTCTGTTATAGTCGCTAATGGTCTGGTAGTCTGTTATAGTCGCTAATGGTCTGGTAGTCTGATAAAGACAGTCGCTAATGATCTGAAAGTCTGGTATAGACGCTAATGGTCTGGTGGTCTGTTGTAGTCGCTAATGGTCTGTTGGCCAAATATAGTCGCTAATGGTCTGGTTGTCTGTTAAAGACAGTCGCTAATAGTCTGGAAGTCTGTTATAGTCGCTAATGGTCTAGTTCTCTGTTATAGTCGCTAAGGGTCTGGTGGTCTGTTATAGTCGCTAATGGTCTGGTAGTCTGTTAAATACAGTCGCTAATGGTCTGGAGGTCTGTTATAGTCGCTAATGGCCTGGTGGTCTGTTATAGTCGATAATGGTCTAGTGTCCTCTGTTACAGTCACTAATGGTCTGGTGGTCTATTATAGTCGCTAATGGTCTGGTGGACTGATATAATCGCTATTGGTCTGGTGGTCTGTTATAGTCGCTAATTGTCTGGGGTCTGTTAATGTCGCTAATGGTCTGGTGGGCTGTTAAAGTCGCTAATAGTCTAGTGGTTTCTGTTATAGTCGCTAATGTTCTGATGGTCTTTTATTTTCGCTAATGGTCTGGTGGTCTGTTAAAGTCGCTAATGGTTTGGTGGTTGTTATAGTCGCTAATGAACTGGTGGTCTGAGAAGATAGTCGATAATGGTCTGGTTGGTCTGGTGGACTGGTAAAGTCTCTAATGGTATCGTGGTATGTTATAGACGCTGACGGTCTGGTGGTCTGTTATAGACGCTAATGGTCTGGTAGTCTGTTAAAGATAGTCACAAATGGTCTGGAGGTCTGTTGTAGTCGCTAATGGTCTGGTGGTCTCTTATAGTCGCTAATGGTCTGGTGGTCTGTGAAGGTAGTCGCTAATGGTCTGGTTGCCTGTTATAGTCACTAATGGTCTGGTGCTCTGCTAAAGTCGCTAATGGTCAACTGGTCTCTGTTATAGTCATTAATGGTCTGATGGTCTGTTATAGTCGCTAATGGTCTAGTGGTTTCTTATAGTCGCTAATGGTCTGGTGGTCTGTTAAAATCGCTAATGGTCTGGTGAACTGTAAAAGTCGCTAATGGTCTGGTGGTCTGTTAAAATCGCTATTGTTCTGGTGGTCTGTTATAGTCGTTAATTTTCTGGAGGTCTGTTATAGTCGCCAATGGTTTGGTGGTCTGTTAAAGTCGCTAATGGTCTGGTGGTCGGAGAAGGTAGTCCCTAGTGGTCGGTGGTCTGCTAAAGTCGCTAATGATCTATTTTAGTACCATTAACAAGTCGTTAATGGTATGATGGTGTGAGAAGGTATTTGCTAATGGTCTGGTGGTCTGTTTAAGTAGTCACTAATGGTCTGGTGGTGTAAGAAGGTAGTCGCTAATGGTCTGGTGGTCTGTGAAGGTAGTTGCTAATGGTCTGGTGGTGTGAGAAGGAAGTCGGTAATTGTCTGGTGGTCTGTGAAGGTAGTCGATAATGGTCAGCTGGTCTGTGCGGATAGTCGTCTATAATATTGTGGTGGGGCTGACTCAAGACGACCGTAATGGTCTGGTGGTCCGTTAAAGTGAAGCTAATGGTCTGGTTGTCTGTTATAGTCGCCAATGGTCTGGTGGACTGTTATAGTCACTAACGGTCTAGTGGTCTGTTATAGTCGCTAATGGCCTGGTAGTCTGATATAGTCGCTAATGGTCTGGTGGCCAGTTGTAGTCGCTAATGGTCTTGTGGTTTCTGTTACAGTAACTAATGGTTTGGGATCTTTTATAGTCGCTAATGGTGTTATGGTCTCTTATAGTCGATAATGGTCTGGTGGTCTGAGAAAGTAGTCGCTAATGGTCTGGTAGTCTGTTGAAGTCGCTAATGTTCTGGTGGTCTGTTATATTCGCTAATGGTCTGGTGGTCTGTAATAGTCGCCAATGGTTTGGTGGTCTGTTAAAATCGCTAATGATCTGGTGGACTGTTAAATTCGCTAATGGTCTGGTAGTCTCTTATAGTCGCTTATGGCCTGGTGGTCTAAAAAGGTAGTCGCTTATGGTCTGGTAGTCTGAGAAGGTAGTCTCTTATGATCTGGTGGTCTGTTATAGTCGCTAATAGTTAGGTGGTCTGTTATAGTCGCTAATAGTCTGGTAGTCTGTTAAAGTCTCTAAAGGTCTGGTGGTCTGTTAATATCGCTAATGGTCTGGTTGTCTATTATAGTCGCTAATGGACTGGTGGTCTGTTAAAGTCGCTAATGGTCTTGTAGTCTGAGGAGGTAGTCGCTAGTGTTCGGTGGTCTGTGAAAGTCGCTAATGGTCTGGTGGTCTGAGAAGGTAGTTGGTAATGGTCAGGTGGTCTGTGAAGCTAGTCGCTAATGGTCAGGTTGTCTGTGCGGGTAGTCGTCTATAATATTGTGGTTGGGCTGACCCAAGAAGACCCTAATGGTCTATTAGTCCGTTAAAGTCGCTAATGTTCTGGTGGTCTGTTATTGTCGCTAATGGTCTGGTGGCCTGTTATAGTCGCTAACGGTCTAGTGGTCTTTTATAGTCGCTAACGGCCTGGTAGTCTGTTAAAGAAAGTCGCTAATGGTCTGGAGGTCTTTTATAGTCTCAAATGGTCTGACGGTCCGTTATAGTCGCTAATGGTCTTATGGTCTGTTAAAGTCGCTAATTGTCTACTGGTCTCTGTTATAGTCACTAATGGTCTTGTGGTCTTTTATAGTCGCTAATGGTCTGTGGTCGGTAATAGTCGCTAATGGTCTGGTGGTCTCTTATAGTCGCTAATGGTCTGGTGGTCTCTTATAGTCGCTAATGGTCTGGTGGTCTGAGAAGGTAGTCGCTAATGGTCTGGTGGTCTGAGAAAGTGGTCGCTAATGGTCTGGTGGTTTGTTATAGTCGTTAATGGTTAGGTGGTCTATTATAGTCGCTAATAGTCTGGTAGTCTGTTAAAGTCGCTAATGGTCTGGTGGTCTGGAAAAGTCGCTAATGGTCTGGTGGTCTGAGAAGGTAGTCGCTAATGTTCTGGTGGTCTGTTATAGTCTCTAATGGTCTAGTGGTTTGTTATAGTCGCCAATGGTTTGGTGGTCTTTTAAAATCGCTAATTATCTGATGGACTGGTAAAGTCGCTAATAGCTGGTGGTCTGTAGAAGTCGCTAATGGTCTGGTGGTCTCTTATTGGCGCTAATAGTCTGTTGGTCTGTAAAATTCGCTAATGGTCTGGTGGTCTGTTATTGTCGCTAATGGTTTGGCGGTCTGAGAAGGTAGTCGCTAATGGTCTGGTGGCCTGAGAATGTAGTCGCTAATGGTCTGAGAGGGTGGTTGCTAATGGTCTGGTTGTGTGAGAAGGTAGTCGTCTATAATAATGGGGTTGGGCTGACCCAAGAAGCGAGCCGGTCCTTATAAAAACCATAAGGGTTGATCCCAACTTTATGAAGCATTCCGCTCTGTCTGACGTTGTGGAACAGGTACCATTCTTGTCTGTGATCCAGCTTAATCACGCATAATACACACTGCCAGTGGAAGATGGAAGGGGAAAGTGGCAGGAGACAGAGAGGGAGACACACACACTGGGAAACAAAGACGCAATCAGACATAGTGACAGGGATACACAGAGAAAATCTTACAGATAGGGAATGATAGACAGGGACATAAGAAGATAATTAAAGGGAGACAGGGAAATAAAGAGATAATTAGAGAGAGAGAGAGAGAGAGAGAGAGAGAGAGAGAGAGAGAGAGAGAGAGAGAGAGAGAGAGAGAGAGAGAGAGAGAGAGAGAGAGAGAGAGAGAGAGAGAGAGAGAGAGAGAGAGAGAGAGAGAGGGAGAGAGATAGAGAGAGAGAGAGAGAGAGAGAGAGAGAGAGAGAGAGAGAGAGAGAGAGAGAGAGAGAGAGAGAGAGAGAGAGAGAGAGAGAGAGAGAGAGAGAGAGAGAGAGAGAGAGAGAGAGAGAGAGAGAGAGACATAAAGAATGGTAAACAACGATACGATCAGAAAATGAGACAGGTAAATAAAGAGAGTCCGACAGTGAGTCAACAAAGAAGAAACAGTCAAACAGCGAGACGGGGAAAATGAGGAGTAAAACAGACAAACGGAGGCAGAGACGAACGATATGAAGTAAGACCCTTCAGATGGACGGGCACAAATAACACCTTAAATTAACTTTTATTTCCAGACAGTCAATTTCCCTGTCTTACAACAAGCTTTTTCTGTCTTGTAAGATACACAAGTTTCCCCTTCCTCGTAGGACAGTAACTTCCCCCGGTCCTGTAAGACAGAAAGCTTCCTCCGTCTTACAGCAGACATATATATAAGGCCTCCTTACACGAGTGGACGGCAAAAAAGGGAAGTCAGGACGACATGAAAGACAGATAAAGATGTGGGAAGAGGAATATGATGACAAATGAAAGGAATAACAGCTAATGAGATCATTCTTGTCAGAACTGTGGCAGAAATACGACACCAGTCGACGTGTGTGAGAGTGGGAGGAGCCCTGAACGCCGGTCAAACACGAAGGCCGAATAAAAGAAGGGAAGGAGGCGCATGAAGAGAAAAGATTAATAGAGCCAAAGAGAGCTGAATATTAGAGCCGTCCTTGGCTAAAGGCAGAGGAGAATGGTCAAAATAGAGGAGAGGAGGAGAATAGCCAGGCGGTGGGGGGTAGTGTACATGGTTAATGGGGGAAGAGGTGGTGGAGGATATGGTTAAGGGGTTGATGGTGGTGAAGGAGATGGTTAAGGGGATAGTTAAGGGGGAGCTGGTGGTGAAAGACATGGTTAAGGGGGAGATGGTGAAGGACATGGTTAAGGGGGTAGGTGGTGATCGAGGAAATAGTTAATGGGGTAGGTTGTGGTGGAAGACATGGGTAAGGGGGGTAGGTGGTGGTGGATGGAAGACATGGTTCATGAGTGGGAGCTGGTGGAGGACATGTATAAGTGGGAGCTGGTGGAGGACATGGTTAAGGGGAGCAGGTGGAGGACATGGTTAAGGGGAAGCTGGTGGAGGACATGGTTAAGGGGAGCTTGTGGAGGACATGGTTAAGGGGAGCAGGTGGAGGACATGGTTAAGGGGGAGCTTGTGGAGGACATGGTTAAGGGGAGCTGGTGGAGGACATGGTTAAGGGGAGCTGGTGGAGGACATGGTTAAGGGGAGCTTGTGGAGGACATGGTTAAGGGAAGCAGGTGGAGGACATGGTTAAGGGGGAGCTTGTGGAGGACATGGTTAAGGGGAGCTGGTGGAGGACATAGTTAAGGGGAGCTGGTGGAGGACATGGTTAAGGCGTTGTACATGGAGAAGATCATTATAGTGAAAGCCAAATATATATTTATATATATATATATATATATATATATATATATATATATATATATATATATATATATATATATACATATAAAAAAATACTGTAGAAGAATAATATTAGAATTACAAAGAACAATGTTATTTATACATGTACGTCTTTATCCCTGACCCAACTCTTCTCTGGGTATGTGATATAATATTTTATATTTATTTTATTGCAGACAAGAAAACTTCCTACAAAACATATTTAAAATTATTAATTAACTGACTTTAAATGGTGATGTGACTTACTTATAGCTGGCCTCACAGTGGTGACAACGACTACGACAATAGTTATATGAAAAATGAAATAATGCCAAATAATGTAGTTAAGTTTCTATTAGGCACTGAAGCATCTGTTATCCACACACATATACTCGCCTATCAATGTCCTCTTGAATTCAGGACCAAACATGGCCGTCTTCAAATTCTGAATTGCTTTAATAATCTCCAAACATATGTTTCATCCTATGCTATTGAGCACCTTGCACCAATTTATATGAAACGAGATATATGGGTATACGGTTTACGTAGACCCGCACTCCCTCATGTAGTCTGATAGCCTTTACAGGTCCAGGAACATGATCAACCTTGGCGTCATCTCTCGCTCAGCAGACACCGAGCCTCTCCCTCTATCTCCCGCTGTGGCTGCTGGGTGTTTCCCGCCAACCGTTCCAATGTTTTGACAGTTCATAATATTCTCACCTACATCCATATATTAGTTTATGTGTCCTGTACTTCAACATTTAACACTAATTTCCCGTCATAACGGTAAGCCACAAAATGTACATGGAAATGTTTATCTTAAACTCATTACACTGTTCTTCCTAAATGTTTGCAGGAACCTCACAGATGTTGATTGCAGTCTATAATACGCATGCGCACGCTAGCTCTTCCCTTTTCCGGACACCCTCAAGTTTGTTCAACGGCTCTTGTTCATATTTTTCCATCCAACATGGCAAACCAAGTCTTTACCATATGAGAACAATACCCATTACATTCATGCCCCTTACTGGTTGGGAAGGGAGAATTAAGGCACTACGGGCTCACCATAGCCCGTGCTACTTGGAACTTTTTGTTCCAGATAAGAAATCTTTAACAACAACAGGGAGAGTTGAGGGGCAGTTTAGTGACTGCGGAGAGGTGATGCCTATGCCTTTAAGACCCGCCCATTAACCTTGTTATACATGTTGCATTTTCTTTTGGTTTCCTGGTGTTCGAATTGTTTGCTGGTGATGGAGGAGGCTTCCCTGACTACTTCTTCAATACTCTCCCACTTGCTGTTCTTCCACACAGGGCAAGATGATTTTTTTTCTTCAAATTTTTTGCATTTCCAGCTTCAACCCATGTCTCAGTTACAAGGGGTTGTCCATATCCACTTTGTCTTTTCCAATCAGTATCTTGTATGTTGTGAACATGTCTTTTCAGTTTCGTCTGTCCATAAGAGGTTTAGAGATTTAGCTGCATTATTAAACTATCATCATTGATAAACCGTCATAATGCTGCCCTCATCTTGTTGCAAGCCTCTGCATAATAAGGTATTGATTCTAGCCCGGTGCAATTTATAGTACTTCTGCATCATTGTATAAAACTATTGTATTGTCTGAATACATTTTCTCGATGGAGTTCTTATTTAGGCTTATAAATCCTATTTTAATGTTTTTTAGCTTCCCATATGCTGCTGTTGTTACACTGAGTATGTGTTTCTCTGGTGCCATTGTTGAAGTTATATCCACATTCAAATCTGTTTATATTCAATACTTTGTCTGATTTCTCCCTGCTCCATTTTTACTGTCTTACACTTCTTGGGATTGAACTCTAACAATCATCTGTGCCCTTTATCTTGGAGTTCATTAGGGTCTTTCTGTAAATTTTTGCTCTGCTAGTAAGACACTCGCCCGGCACTTCACGAGCACTTTGACCTGGGTTCATATCCTGGCCGGGGAGGATTGATCGGGTGCCAATCCCTAACTGTAGACTCTGTTCACCTACCAGTGATTGGGTACCTGGTTGTTAAATGATTTGGCGGGTCATATTCGGGGGAAAATTTGGAATAAGGACCAGCCCGAAATACTATGCGTGCTAGGGGCTGTACAAGAATGTTAGAACTCTTGTATATATATATATAAATAATCAAAATAAAAACAAATTATTACGTACGTGACTACTCACTGGGGTAGGTCAGTCACTTAGGTTAGAGACAGTAGTTGGCTTCGGGCAGAGCCCTTTTGGGCCCCCTGTCCTGTCACATTTCTCAATCTCGCTCTGACCTGCTTTCTGTCCATCGGGTATTCCTTGACCCAGTTCAGTGTTTTTCCCCTCTGTTCCTGCATGTTTTTTCATCTTGAATACCAGCCCCTTATCAGAAATTGTAACAACTGCTCAATAACAATAAAGGAAGATATAGAGAATTGAGCCATAATGTTTTGTCGTATTTTGGTAATCCTGTCATATGACTGGATTAAGACTGGCTTTCCCTTACTCCTATAATTTCATGTTGTCCTTCCTCGGCATAGATCACGCTCTCATTATTTAAATCATAATGACTTTCTCAGGCATTTTACCGTATCTACTTGCAGGTTATCCTCCAAATATATGCTGCCCTTCCGGCAATTTCATGTTCAGTCTTATAAGGGCAAAGAGTGATGCTGTTCTTGACAATCGTGTTATCCCTTCTGTGTGGGTGGTACGTCAGACTTGACGGGATGTGTCACGCATAAGTGTGTTAAGCACCAACATGTCAAGAACTGGCTTGTCAGGCACTGGCATGTCAAGCACTGGCATGTCAAGCACAAAAATGTCAAGCACAAGAGTGTCAGGCACTGGCATGTCAAGCACTGGCATGTGAAGCACAAGAATGTCAAGAATAGGAATGTCAGGCACGGGAATGTCAAGCACTGGCATGTCAAGCACAAGAATGTCAAGCATAGGAATGTCAGGCAATGGCATGTCAAGCACACGAATGTCAAGCACAAAAATGTCAAGCACAAGAGTGTCAGGCACAGGAATGCAAAGCACAAGTCGAGTACCAACATATCATGCAGAAGTTTTCAAGCACACCCCCTCCCTTTCCAGCTCGTTGTTGTCGTGATGGGACTTGGTGGGCGACTGAATATCACCCCCCCCTGGAGTGTGATGCTCCATGGAACAGTCCTCTGTTTCCTTTGAAGCCTTATGCTCCTGCTGCTGTCTTCACAAATTATGCTGGAAGTCTTTTCCTTTTCCTAATATTTCATTTTTCTTCCCCCTCTTCTCCTTTCTAATTGTCATTTCCCGCCGATCTTTTGCCAGTCTTGATTATTGTTTTGGACATCGTCTGTTTTGACGCCCGGGTGTTTGGGGAGGCGCACTCTCTCACCCGTAGAACTGTGGTACCCGACGTCGCGAGCGAGGGGACGCTTTTATTGTCAATCCTCCTTACGTCGCTGAACCCGATCTCGACGACTGACGGTTCTTAAGGTGGCGATTGTGCGGCGTATACTCACGATGCACCCCTGGGGGGGGGGCCCTCATCCTGTCTCTTGTTAGGTGTCCTATCCTCTAATTGTGGCTCCATGGTGGGTATGGGGGCCTCATTCGTGAATGAAAGTATTACCCCCCTCGTTTCCATGCCGCTGAATAATGATCCTCTTATAACTTCTCGTGCTCGTGGGGTGGGTGACCAAGCCCCCGAGTCCGACTGTGTTGGAAGACCGGGCTCTGTAGCCCCGGCTACATTTGGCCAAGACCAAGCTCCTCCTTTGATCCCTCCTGACTACTCCCCTCCTGTCGCCTCTCACCTCTGTGGTAGGGTCGAGCCCCAAGCACCCAGTGGTGACCACCTCGTCCCCTGGCACGGTTCAGTCTCTCAATGTGACTTCTGTGCCGCACGGTCGCACTCGCACGATCCTTTACGTTTAACCTTACCCGTCTTGGTACACGTGTCGTCGCTGCTGCTTCTCAGGATGCAGCTACCCGCTTAGCCGCATTGTCCGGCACTGGGGAGACCCCTGTTTGGGTTTCCAGAAACGCTCGGTTAAATGACAGTGTTGGGCCTGTTCTCCTCCCGTACCATGTTGCAACCTTGTGTTAGAGACCTAAAAGACTGCCACGAGGATATTAAACATAAACATACCACCAAGGCCATCCTGTTCTCCACGTGGACACTTTCACTCGACCCCCTCGTGGTCGTCGCCATCAGCCCCTTCTAGTTGTGAAAATCACCTTCGATAGTAGGGCCCTTCCGCTCTCTATCAGTCTTGCTGGTATCAGGTGCTCCGTTCAGGAGTACATCCTTTCTTCTAGACTTTATAATAAGTGCTGAAAGTTTCGGCATGGTGCCCTCAAATACACAAGTACTGTGACTCTATGCCTCATGTATGGGGACGAAGCTCACTCTAAGACAGAGTGCTCTTCTCCTCCAGGCTCACTGCTTCAATTGTGGTGAGGCCCACCCTCCCGTCTCCCTCGCGTGTATACACTACAAACTTGAGGAAGCCGTCCTCAACCGGAAACACTGGGACTTTTTGTCTTTTCCTGAAGCGAGACACCAAGTCCACTGTCTCAACCCTTTCACTGGCGTATCTTATGCTTGCGTGCGGTGTTCTACCTCTCCTCATCCTTCCTTCCTTACTCAGTCTCACAATCGTCTCCGGGCCTTAGACCCGGACATGCCCACCACCTCCTTCCCTGTTCTCTTATATTTTGTCCTGACGGGTCCCCCTCCTCGTGTCAGAAAACCCGACACCATTTACTAATATTAAATACAATAAGCAGATAATATTGCTGCTGTTGTATACGCAAGTTAACCCATAGAAAATGTAGCCTGTAGTAGAATTTTCCGTCAATAGAAAACAGAATATCATTGCCACATAGCGCTATTAAATTCACCAGTTTTTCATGCTAAGAATTATTCTTAATACAGCAGTCTTTGGACTTTTAAAATCATAAAAACATCTCATTTGAATTAACTTAATTATCAGTACTGAAATAAAGTAAATATGACCCTTCTACCACTTATTGACATTTGGACAAGGAGAGCCAGGGCGTCAGTGGGAGGGAGGTCAGCCATTGTTTACGACCAGAGTCACTGGAACAAATTCAGCTCCTATAATTCCCCTTTGGACGAAGTGTTATGGAGATCAAATTAGTGCTTCTTCCATCATCAACACACATTCAACATCCAAACAAGGGAAGTGTCTTACCGAAACCTGTTTATTACCACATTTCTGGTCAGTTAATGTTACGTAGATATAGGACACACCGATTAGAACATGCACAAGTGACTAAACCCTGGTAATTACTCCTTGGTCCTTATCTTATATAATACACAGTATTTTCTCCGATATAGATGTCATATATAGGATTCCTGCTTTACTGCAAGTGTCCTTTTAACAGGTATAGAAGAGGAAGCAATCTTGGTACATCAGTATATGGGTGGTGGATGCTAGTCTCAACTGAGGATTATTTGGTGTCATCATCCTGGTTTATACCTGGTGGACTAAGCCTACTATACAATACGATAAGGCCTCTCAATTATCATTACTAATATATGTAGTTTAATACTGTAGTTTGATTGGCTGCATACATAAATTTAATATACCTCCCCCCCAATGTGTAAGGAATCGATTTGTGAGAATATTTCAGAAATACAGTTTGCTAAACATCATATAAATTGCTATCGAAATATATAGATTAATGTAAATATAAACACATAAATTTATATATATTAAATAAATATAAAACTCACAAGTCAGTTCCCACAACTGGTTCTCCATTTGGTATTTTCCCCCTTTCTTACCCAGTCTGCCATGTCTCATGTGTCTGTTTCCCCATCTCCCCTCGATCCTTCTTCCCAACCCTTCCCCCAGTCTCTTGGCCCTCCAAGCCGCCTGTCTATCCAGGCTGTTGTCCATCATCATCCTAGCAATCTTCTTGTTGTTCGTCACCTGCTGAGACAATTGAGTCTGTTGCCCAGTACCTTGTTGCTGGAAAGCCTGTCTCTTTAGTTTAGAAACTTTAGCCTGGCACCTCTCCATCCGCCTCTCTGGCGGGTAAGAAGGCATCGCTTTCTTCCTCGTCCCCCACCTCTGAATATTTCTTCGTCCCCTCCCGTTTTGGTGGTCGGTCCCCCTGTCCCAGCTATGGAGGTTGCTTTCGCACCTGATTCCCTCTCGGTTGCTGTCCTTGCTGAGGTGCGCTCCCCAGTTTCTGCCCCTTCCTCCTCCTCCTCCTGTTCTTGACCGCCTTTTTCGGTTGTCTCCTCCTTTTCTGGAACCCGTCCATCCGCCTCTGGTCTGTCCTCCCAATCCCTTCAATCCATCCTTTCTAAGTTTCCCCATGTCCCCTAACCTTGACTTTGCTGACCCAGATCCTGATCCTGATCCTGAGCTTATTTAATATGCTGAGTTCTTCTTAACCTATGATTCTTCATTATTCTCTGTTGCTGTCCTTTCTCTTTTTGACAATATCTACTCTTCAATGGTATATTCATAGATTTTCTGCCAGCTTCCCCGAACTCCAACTTCTGATTACAAAGTTTTCACCACTTTGTGTATGTCTCCAGGAGCCGATGCTTGGTGCTCGTTCTGGTCATTTTCATGGTTATTCCTATTTCTCATTCCCCCTTTTGCTGGGGCCCATAACTCTACTGCTCTCTTGATTCGTACTGATATTCCCTTCGTCCCCCTACTTTTTCGATCGCCTATCCACTGTTCTGCAGCCTGTGTCTTTGTGAGTAAAGGGTATAAGACCTGTTCAATATATCTCCCCCTTAATGCCCCGCTTTCTCTTCCTGATCTTAAGCATCTACTGGACTCCTTGCCAAAGCCTGTGCTCCTATTGGGTGATTTTAACTGTCGACATACCCTTTTGGGTGTTGTTCGGATAAACACGTGCAGCCGCCTTCTCGAACTGATCATCCTCTCTTCTTCCCTGTCTCTTCTGATTTCTGGTGAGCCCACTCATGTGAACTCTTGAACTTTCCTTTCCTGTCTTGATCTTTCTCTCTGCTCATCGCCTCTTTACTTTAATCTCAAGTGGCAGGTTCTTCATGACCTTAACTGTGATCATTTCCCCATCCTTGTTACCGTTTTTTCTTTTCGCCCACTTCTCTCAGTTCTCTAGATGACAGTTTGCCAAGGCTGACTGTAACCTATTCACCCGTCATGCTACTCTCTTTGACCTCTCCCTTCTGCCTCTCCCTCGCGCCCTCCTTCGTTTTCATGGCACCGTATTCGACGGTGCCCTCCATTCTATTCCCCGCTCTACATTCCAGGGCACTTGGAAGTGCGTTCTATGGTGGAATGCGGACTGTGGTAGGGGTGTCCGCTGTAAGCATGCAGCCTGGAAGAAACACCGACGCTGGCAAACGGCTGATTCTTTTATTTTGTTTCGGAAGGCAAGTGTGGTGGCCCGTAGGGCCATCCATACAGCTAAACGTGCGAGCTGGAAATTGGTGCCTTTATGTTTCCACCGTTACGTCAGATATTCCTCTGCCGCAGATCTGGAAAATATGCAAGATAGCGGGGAAGTTCATTTCAGATGTATCGCCAGTCTTTCACCTCCGTGGGACTCTTGTGGCGGACCCCGTGACGGTCGCAAACGACCTGGGTTCCCCCTTTTCGGCTGTTAGCTCCGGTTCTCATCTTCCTCAATCATTCCCTCTGTTGTAAGCCCATTCTCGAATCACATCCCTTAGATTTCCGCACTCATCTCCGAGTTCCGTCCGATCCCTTCGCTCTCTCTCTGAACTTCAGTCTACCCTGGCGCTCTGTGGTTCTACGGGATTGGGCTCAGATGACATTTATTATGAGATGCTTCACCATCTCCCTCCATGTGAATTTCAGTATTTATTGAATCTGTAAAACCGGGTCTGGGAGTCGTCGTCAGTCTCTGAGGACTAGCTAGATGCCGTTGTACTTTCTATTCGGAAACCAGGGTCTCTAGAGACATCCCCTAATGACTTCTGCCCTATTGCCCTCACGAGTTGTATCTGCAAACTCCTTGAACGTATGGTCAATGCTCGTCTGATGTGGTTCTTGGAACACTATCACCACCTCTCCCCCTCTCAATTTGGTTTTCGCAGGTGCTGCAGCACGACTGGTGTCTTGGTGAACTTGGAGGTCTATATTCGAACTGCTTTTGCTGCGAAGACCTCCATGTTGCTGTGTTTTTTTACATGGAAAAGGCTTACGATACCACCTGGAGATGCTATATTCTGTCCCAACTTCGTTCTTTTGGCCTTCGTGGTAATCTCTCTCTTCCTCGTAAGAGGAACTTTCCTTTAGAGTGAAGCTTGGTGGCAATCTCTCTGCGTCTTTTAGGCAATTTAGAGGTGTACCCCAAGGTAGTGTTCTAAACACTACTCTTTTTCTAGTTGCCATCAGTGGTCTCTTTCCTCCCTTCCGGCATCTTCTCCGTTCTCTATTTCGACGATCTTACCCTTTGCTGTCGAGGTGATGATTCGCCTTCAAAGGCAGATTCAACTTGCGATTGATGCTGTGTAGTCTTAAGCCACGAATCATGACTTCAAGTTCTCTGAGACTAAGACTTGTGCTATGACTTTTACTCGGAAGTAAGTCGTTCTTCATCTCTCTTTGTCGATTTATGGTCATTCCCTTGTGTACAAAGATTCTGCTATGCTTTTGGGTTAATGTTTGACACTCGTTTGTCTTGGTCACCCAATATCTCTTACCTCCGAGATGAATGTCGTATGGCTCTTAACCTACCTTTGGTTTTGTTTCATACTTCTTTGAGAGTAGATAGGTGCACGCTCCTCTCTTTACATTCCTTTCTCGTTCTGTCTAATCTCGATTATGGTTGCCCTGCTTACTCGTCTGCTTCTCCTTCTACTCTTCTCCGTCTTGATACTTTGCACCATACTGGGTTGCGCATCAGCTTTGGTTCCTTTCGTTCGACTCCTACCCTCAGGTTGTATGTTGACACTGACTTCCTGTCTCTCCAACACCACCGTGATCGCTATTGTCTTCGCTACATTGCGCACGGTCCTTACAACACCCTCACTCTTGCCTATATCGTGCTTTGACTTTTACCCCTCTTGTAGTTCCTGTTCCACCTCACCACCTCCCTCTTTCTGTCCAGTTATCTCGCATGCAAAATTCTCTTTCGGTTAGTATTACCAATATTTCTCTTCGTGTTGTCCTGTCCTTGCCCCTGTGGAGGGTCCCCCTTCTAACATTTGCATTTGTAAATCCCCGACTCACATCACTACAGCTTTTACCCCTACTTAAGTTCTGAAACGCCTTTTTCTTGAACACTTTTCTTCACACTCCCGCTCCATTTCCATCATCACCGATGGGTCTAAGTCTGCAGACGGTGTAGGCTACTCTGTTGTTTTTCCTGAACACACCAATATGTGTCTATGTGTCGAGTGCCTCTGGAGACTAGCATCTTCACGGCAGAATTTTATGCTATTCTCTATGCTCTTCATCTACTGCTTTCTCGCTGTCACTCTTCCTATGTGGGTTGTAGTTCACTCTCACAGTGCCCTCATGGCTCTGGATTCCTTTAATCCAGTCCATCCGATGGTCGTCGAGATTCAAGATTGGCTGTTTCTTATCTCCAGTAAATTTAAGATGGTAGTGTTTTGCTGGGTTCCCAGTCATATTGGTGTCTTTTGAAATTAATGTGCTGATGCTGCCGCTAAGAATGCTATCCGCACTTGTCCCATCTCCCGTAAAGGTATTCTGCATTCCGACTTTTACCCAGTTTATCATTCTGCCATCCATGCCTGTTGACAGGATTGTTGGTCTTCTGTTACTAATAACAAACTGCGTGCTCTTAAGAGTAGTGTGTCTCCGTGCTTTCCCTCCTACCACCGTAACTGGCGGTGGGAAACTGCTGTGGTGAGGATGAGCTTCGGCCATACACCCTTATCTCACGGACACTTAATGGAGCGCCGCCCTGCTCCTTATTGTCCAAACTGCATTGTCCCTCTTGCAGTTGTGCATATCCTTGTTGAATGTCCTGACTTCCAGGACGAGTGTGTATCTTGCTTTCCAACCGTCCCTCGTTGTTCCTCGATAGAATTCTTGGTAAATCAGATACTTTTTATAACGTTCGCGATATGCGTTTCTGTTCTCGTATTGGCATCCTTGGTGATATTTAGCGCCCTCTGATTATTCCGCACATTTGATGGTGCTACATAGCCTTCCCGGTTTGGTGCCTTCTTTTGATAATTATTTACTTTCAAGAATAAGTTTGTCAGGCACACAAGTCAATACAAATTGATCAAGTCCGAGCACATCAGCACATCCACATTAATCACAACTTTAAGATCAAGGTCGACAAGGAACATCAACATCACCAAAGGTCAAGGTCGACAAGGAACACCAACATCACCAAAGGTCAAGGTCGACAAGGAACACCAACATCACCAAAGGTCAAGGTCGACAAGGAACACCAACATCACCAAAGGTCAAGGTCGACAAGGAACACCAACATCACCAAAGGTCAAGGTCGACAAGGAACACCAACATCACCAAAGGTCAAGGTCACCAAGGAACACCAACATCTCCAAAGGTCAAGGTCACCAAGGAACACCAACATCACCAAAGGTCAAGGTCACCAAGGAACACCAACATCACCAAAGGTTAAGGTCGATAAGGAACACCAACATCACCAAAGGTTAAGGTCGATAAGGAACACCAACATCACCAAAGGTCAAGGTCACCAAGGAACACCAACATCACCAAAGGTCAAGGTCACCAAGGAACACCAACATCTCCAAAGGTCAAGGTCACCAAGGAACACCAACATCACCAAAGGTCAAGGTCACCAAGGAACACCAACATCACCAAAGGTCAAGGTCACCAAGGAACACCAACATCTCCAAAGGTCAAGGTCACCAAGGAACACCAACATCACCAAAGGTCAAGGTCACCAAGGAACACCAACATCACCAAAGGTCAAGGTCACCAAGGAACACCAACATCACCAAAGGTCAATTATAACTCAACGGGGAAAGTAGGTCAGCAGGCGGGGCATGAGTAAGACCTCTCGGCCCTTTAGTCACTCTTAGGTTAGCACTGTTAGGCAAACACTGCTAGGTTAGCACTGTTAGGCAAACACTGCTAGGTTAGCACTATTAGGCAAACACTGCTTGGTTAGCACTGTTAGGCAAACACTGCTAAGCAAGTATGGCTAGAAAAACACTGCTAGGCAAGCACAGCGAGGCAAGCACTGTTAGACAAGCACCGCTAAGCAAGCACTGCTAGGCAAGCACGGTAGACAAACACTACTAGGCAAGCACAGCGAGGCAAGCACTGTTAGACAAGCACCGCTAAGCAAGCACTGCTAGGCAAGCACGGGTAGACAAACACTACTAGGCAAGCACTGCTAGGCAAGCACTGCTATGCAAACACTACTAGGCAAGCACTGTTAGCCAAGCACTGTTAATCAAGCACTGCTAGGTAAGCACTGCTAGACAAACACTGCTAGGCAAGCACTGCTAGACAAACACTGCTAGGCAAGCACTGCTAGGTAAGCACTGCTAGACAAACACTGCTAGGCAAGCACTGCTAGGTAAGCACTGCTAGGCAAGCACTGATAGGCAAGCACGGGTAGGCAATCATTCAGGTCAGAAAAATCCACAGAGAAAAGACAAGTATTCGGGAATTAGGAGCCACGAGGGAGTGGTGAGTGCTGGCAACTGCTCAGATGTCAACACAGTCGGAAGGTGAGCGTATATGTTGGGGATTCTCGGCTCTAGTCGTTATGCCAGTGAATAACACTTTCTTCTCTGATATAAATAAACTGCGAGTGCTCCATAAGGATCATAAAGACGTCAACACACAAAAGCTTTTCGACATTAAACCCAGACAACCAGAGGCTAAACAGCTTTGCTCCTTTACTGGATTACTCATAACATAATAATGGCTGAAATAACATTAAACAAATTTGGGAATTTCAGCCTTGGAGACTCTCGCCTTTGCAAGGCACTATCTTGACGTTGTCAGTGGAGTATGACAGAAACTTTCATGATCCTTGTATTAACCTAGTTGTGCTTGTGGGGGTTGAGCTCTGCTCTTTCGGCCCGCCTCTCAACTGTCAATCAATCACCTGTTATTAACTTGTAACTTTTTCACACACACACACACACACACACACACACACACACACACACACACACACACACACACACACACACACACACACGCACACACACACACACACACACACACACACACACACACACACACACACACACACACACACACACACACACACACACACACATCATTTAACCCCCTCACCTTGTGACTCCCTAATACCTTCCCCCATCTCCCTCTTCCCCTCTTCTACCCCAAAACCCCCACCTACCCCCGATTCCCCCCTAACTAATACACCCTCTCTTCCACTCCCAGCACCCATGCTCCATTCTCCTCTCAGCCCTCTGCCCTCAATATCCCTCTCCCCCCTAACCTCTCAACCTCTATCTGACTCTCAGTCTCACTCTATTTCTCAACCCCTCTATGCTATTCAGACCCCTAACTTTCAGATTCATTATGCCCTTCCTACCCCCCTAGATGCCCAGACCCCATTCGCCTACCAGGCACTCCCAGGCACCCCCCTAGCACCCCCCCATTCACCCCCACAGCCCCCACTCGCCCCCCAGACACCCCCCAGTTCCCCCCAGACCCCTGGTGAAAGGGAGAACTCTGACACCCGAGTTTCCAAGAAGAGTCTCAAGGTTTGGTACACCAATGCTGATGGGGTAGCCAATAAAGCAGAAGAGATAAAAGAAAGAGTTAGTGAGGCAGACCCAGACATAGTGGCAATAGTGGAAACTAAAATAAATGGCATGATCTCGGATGCAATCTTTCCAGAGGGGTACCAGGTGATAAGAAAAGAAAGGACACAGAGACAGGGAGGAGGAGTGGCACTCCTAATAAAGCGGAAATGGAAGTTTGATGAGCTGGAAAATCCGAGTACCAATGAAAGCATGAGCTTCATGCATGGAACTCTGACAGTGGATGGGAAGAAGATTGTAATCTTGATACTCTACAATCCCCCACCAAACAGTAGAAGGCCCAGGCAGGAGTACGAGGACAGCAACAAGACATGTATAGATGAACTGCAGAGGGCAGCAACTATAGCGCATACAATGAGAGCGAAGCTGCTGGTCATGGGGGACCTAAATCACGGAGAGATAGATTGGGAAACGAGGAATCCCCATGGCGGGGAGGAGACCTGGGGAGCGAAGCTGGTAGACGTTATTGACAGGAATTTCCTAACACAGCATGTGAAAGAAGATACTAGGGAAAGAGGAGGGGATACGCCCAACCTAGTAGATCTCATTTTCACCCAGAATGTAGAAGACATCGAGCAGTTGGAACATGAAATACCACTAGGAGCCAGTGACCATAGTGTCCTAGTCTTTGACTACATGATGGAGCTTAAAATTGTGACCAAAGGACAAGAGGTCCGGGAAAAGAGACTTGATTACAGAAAAGGGGACTACAGAAGAATAAGGGACTACCTGGGAGAAGTGCAGTGGGAGGAAGAACTTAGAGGAAAAACAGTGCAAGGTATGATGAACCAAGTCATATTGAAATGCAAGGAGGCTGAAGAGAGATTTATTCCAACAATAAAGGAAAAAGCAGGAGGGAATATAATAACCCATGGTTTAATAGACAGTGTCAGGAAGCAAAGGTGAGAAGCAGGAGGGAGTGGAGGAAGTACAGAAGACAAAGGACAGAGGACAACAGGATCAGATGTAACAGAGCTAGGAATGATTACATTAACATAACACGAGTGTCGGAAAGAAATTATGAGAATGATATTGCAGTCAAAGCGAAAAAGCAACCTAAATTACTACATAGCCATATAAGAAGGAAGATGTCGGTAAATGACCAAGTGACAAGACTGAGGAAAACAGAAGGGGCATATACAGAAAGCGACAAGGAAATCTGTGAGGTACTGAATGCAAAATTCCATGGAGTGTTCACAACCGAGCCTGAGCAGCTCCCATTGTTAGAAGCGATTACCCTAGATGAAAGACTATCAGATATAGAGGTGACAGCAGAGGAGGTAATGAAACAGTTGACAACACTGGATGCAAATAAAGCTGTTGGACCAGACAAAGTATCACCGTGGATACTTAAAGAGGCAGCGCAGGCTCTCATCGTGCCTCTGGCAATGATTTTTAATGAGTCACTGATGTCGGATGAATTGCCCAGTTGCTAGAAGGAGGCAAATGTCGTACCGATTTTCAAGAAAGGTGATAGGGAGGAGGCACTTAACTACAGACCCGTATCACTGACAAGCATCCCCTGCAAAATACTTGAAAGAATAATTAGGCTAAGACTTGTTGAGCACCTGGAGAGCATTGGGTTTGTAAACAAGCACCAACATGGGTTTTGGACAGGTAAATCATGCCTAACAAACATTTTAGAATTCTATGATAAAGTAACAAGGATAAGGCAGGACAGAGAAGGCTGGGCAGACTGCATATTTCTTGACTGCCAAAAGGCCTTTGATACAGTACCGCACATGAGACTGCTATACAAACTTGAGAGGCAGGCAGGAGTAAGCGGAAAGGCCCTAGTATGGGTGAAGAACTACCTAACAGGAAGGAGCCAGAGGGTAATGGTAAGGGGCGAGAAGTCGGACTGGCGAACAGTAACAAGTGGAGTACCTCAAGGATCGGTGCTGGGACCAATCCTCTTTCTAATTTACGTAAATGATATGTTTACAGGAGTGGAATCATACATGTCAATGTTTGCGGATGACGCAAAATTAATGAGAAGAGTTGTGACAGACGAGGATTGTAGGATCCTCCAAGAGGACTTAAACAGGTTGCAGAGATGGTCAGAGAAATGGCTACTGGAGTTTAACACCAGTAATTGTAAAGTTATGGAAATGGGATCAGGTGACAGGAGACCAAAGGGACAGTACATAATGAAGGGGAACAGCCTACCTGTAACGATTCGCGAAAGAGACCTGGGAGTGGAAGTGACACCTAATCTAACTCCTGAGGCACATATAAATAGGATAACGACAGCAGCGTACTCTACACAGGCGAAAATTAGACCTTCATTCAGAAACCTAAATGAGGAGGCTTTTAGGGCGCTTTACACTGCCTACGTGAGACCCGTCTTAGAGTATGCCACACCATCATGGAGCCCCCACCTGAAGAAACACATAAAGAAACTGGAGAAGGTTCAGAGGTTTGCGACGAGGCTTGTCCCAGAGTTACGAGGGATGGGATATGAAGAGCGTCTGAAGGAACTGAACCTTACGATACTAGAGAAAAGAAGGGAGAGAGGAGATATGATAGGGACATATAAAATACTCAGGGGAATTGACAAAGTGGAAATAGATGAAATGTTCACACGTAATAATAACAGAACGAGGGGACATGGGTGGAAACTGGAAACTCAGATGAATCACAGAGATGTTAGGAAGTTTTCTTTTAGCGTGAGAGTAGTGGAAAAATGGAATGCACTTGGGGAACAGGTTGTGGAAGCAAATACTATTCATACTTTTAAAACTAGATATGATAAGGAAATGGGACAGGAGTCATTGCTGTAAACAACCGATAGCTGGAAAGGCGGGATCCAAGAGTCAATGCTCGATCCTGCAAGCACAAATAGGTGAGTACAAATAGGTGAGTACACACACACACACACACACACACACACACGAGTTTCCAAGAAGAGTCTCAAGGTTTGGTACAATAATGCTGATGGGGTAGCCAATAAAGCAGAAGAGATAAAAGAAAGAGTTAGTGAGGCAGACCCAGACATAGTGGCAATAGTGGAAACTAAAATAAATGGCATGATCTCGGATGCAATCTTTCCAGAGGGGTACCAGGTGATAAGAAAAGAAAGGACACAGAGACAGGGAGGAGGAGTGGCACTACTAATAAAGCGGAAATGGAAGTTTGATGAGCTGGAAAATCCGGGTACCAATGAAAGCACAAGCTTCATACATGGAACTCTGACAGTGGATGGGAAGAAGATTGTAATCTTGATACTCTACAATCCCCTACCAAACAGTAGAAGGCCCAGGCAGGAGTACGAGGACAGTAACAAGACATATATAGATGAACTGCAGAGGGCAGCAACTTTAGCGCATAGAATGAGAGCGAAGCTGCTGGTCATGGGGGACCTAAATCACGGAGAGATAGATTGGGAAACGAGGAATCCCCATGGCGGGGAGGAGACCTAGGGAGCGAAGCTGGTAGACGTTATTGACAGGAATTTCCTAACACAGCATGTGAAAGAAGATACTAGGGAAAGAGGAGGGGATACGCCCAGCCTATTAGATCTCATTTTCACCCAGAATGTAGAAGACATCGAGCAGTTGGAACATGAAATACCACTAGGAGCTAGTGACCATTGTGTCCTAGTCTTTGACTACATGATGGAGCTTAAAATTGTGACCAAAGGACAAGAGGTCCGGGAAAGGAGACTTGATTACAGAAAAGGGGACTACAGAAGGATAAGGGACTACCTGGGAGAAGTGCAGTGGGAGGAAGAACTTAGAGGAAAAACAGTGCAAAGTATGATGAACCAAGTCATATTGAAATGCAAGGAGGCTGAAGAGAGATTTATTCCAACAATAAAGGAAAAAGGAGGAGGGAATATAATAACCCATGGTTTAATAGACAGTGTCAGGAAGCAAAGGTGAGAAGCAGGAGGGAGTGGAGGAAGTACAGAAGACAAAGGACAGAGGACAACAGGATTAGATGTAACAGAGCTAGGAATGATTACATTAACATAACACGAGTGTCGGAAAGAAATTATGAGAATGATATTGCAGTCAAAGCGAAAAAGCAACCAAAATTACTACATAGCCATATAAGAAGGAAGATGTCGGTAAATGACCAAGTGACAAGACTGAGGAAAACAGAAGGGGCATATACAGAAAGCGACAAGGAAATCTGCGAGGTACTGAATGCAAAATTCCATGGAGTGTTCACAACCGAGCCTGAGCAGCTTCCATTGTTAGAAGAGATTACCCAAGATGAAAGACTATCAGATATAGAGGTGACAGCAGAGGATGTAATGAAACAGTTGACAACACTGGATGCAAATAAAGCTGTTGGACCAGACAAAGTATCACCGTGGATACTTAAAGAGGCAGCGCAGGCTCTCAGCGTGCCTCTGGCAATGATCTTTAATGAGTCACTTATGTCGGGAGAATTGCCCAGTTGCTGGAAGGAGGCAAATGTCGTACCGATTTTCAAAAAAGGTGATAGGGAGGAGGCACTTAACTATAGACCCGTATCACTGACAAGCATCCCCTGCAAAATACTTGAAAGAATAATTAGGCTAAGACTTGTTGAGCACCTGGAGAGCATTGGGTTTGTAAACAAGCACCAACATGGGTTCTGGACAGGGAAATCATGCCTAACAAACCTTTTAGATTTCTATGATAAAGTAACAAGGATAAGACAGGACAGAGAAGGCTGGGCAGACTGTATATTTCTTGACTGCCAAAAGGCCTTTGATACGGTACCGCACATGAGACTGCTATACAAACTTGAGAGGCAGGCAGGAATAAGTGGAAAGGCCCTAGTATGGGTGAAGAACTACCTAACAGGAAGGAGCCAGAGGGTAATGGTAAGGGGCGAGAAGTCGGACTGGCGAACAGTAACAAGTGGAGTACCTCAAGGATCGGTGCTGGGACCAATCCTCTTTCTAATTTACGTAAATGATATGTTTACAGGAGTGGAATCATACATGTCAATGTTTGCGGATGACGCAAAATTAATGAGAAGAGTTGTGACAGACGAGGATTGTAGGATCCTCCAAGAGGACTTAAACAGGCTGCAGAGATGGTCAGGGAAATGGCTACTGGAGTTTAACACCAGTAAATGCAAAGTTATGGAAATGGGATCAGGTGACAGGAGACCAAAGGGACAGTACACAATGAAGGGGAACAGCCTACCTGTAACGATTCGAGAAAGAGACCTGGGAGTGGATGTGACACCTAATCTAACTCCTGAGGCACATATAAATAGGATAACGACAGCAGCGTACTCTACACTGGCGAAAATTAGAACTTCATTCAGAAACCTAAATGAGGAGGCTTTTAGGGCGCTTTACACTGCCTACGTGAGACTCGTCTTAGAGTATGCCGCACCATCATGGAGCCCCCACCTGAAGAAACACATAAAGAAACTGGAGAAGGTTCAGAGGTTTGCGACGAGGCTTGTCCCAGAGTTACGAGGGATGGGATATGAAGAGCGGCTGAAGGAACTGAACCTTACGACACTAGAGAAAAGAAGGGAGAGAGGAGATATGATAGGGACATATAAAATACTCAGGGGAATTGACAAAGTGGAAATAGATGAAATGTTCACACGTAATAATAACAGAACGAGGGGACATGGGTGGAAACTGGAAACTCAGATGAATCACAGAGATGTTAGGAAGTTTTCTTTTAGCGTGAGAGTAGTGGAAAAATGGAATGCACTTGGGGAACAGGTTGTGGAAGCAAATACTATTCATACTTTTAAAACTAGGTATGATAGGGAAATGGGACAGGAGTCATTGCTGTAAACAACCGATAGCTAGAAAGGCGGGATCCAAGAGTCAATGCTCGATCCTGCAAGCACAAATAGGTGAGTACAAATAGGTGAGTACACACACACATCCACACACACACACACACACATTTTCTCACGATGGAGAAGATCGTGAGAAAAAACCTGGTAACACGTCTGGAGAGAAGGGACTTTGTGACAAATCGCCAACATGGGTTCAGGGAGGGTAAGTCTTGCCTGACTGGCTTAATAGAATTCTATGACCAGTTGACAAAGATTAAACAAGAAAGAGAGGGCTAGGTGGACTGCATTTTCTTGGATTGTCGTCAAGCCTTTGACACAGTACCGCATAAGAGGCTGGTACATAAGCTGGAGAGACAGGCAGGTGTAGCTGGTAAGGTGCTCCAGTGGATAAGGGAGTACCTAAGCAATATGAAGCAGAGAGTTATGGTGAGGGGTGAGACCTCCGATTGGCGTGAAGTCACCAGTGGAGTCCCACAGGGCTCTCTACTCGGTCCTATCTTGTTTCTGATATATGTAAATGGTCTCCCGGAGGGTATCGATTCATTTCTCTCAATGTTTGTGGACGATGCCAAAATTATGAGAGGATTAAAACAGAAGAGGACTGTTTGAGGCTTCAGGAAGACCTAGACAAGCTGAAGGAATGGTCGAACAAATGGTTGTTAGAGTTTAACCCAACCAAATGTAATGTAATGAAGATAGGTGTAGGTAGCAGGAGGCCAGATACAATTTATCATCTGGGAGAGGAAATTCTTCAAGAGTCAGAGTAAGAAAAAGACTTGGGAGTTGATATCATGCTAGACCTGTCTCCTGCAGCACATATCAAGAGGATAACATCAGCAGCATATGCCAGGCTGGCCAACATACGGCATTCAGAAACTTGTGTAAAGAATCTTTCAGAACTTTGTATACCACATATGTCAGGCTAATCCTGGAGTATGCAGCCCCAGCATGGAGTCCATATCTAGTGGACATGATCACCACATTCAAGATTCTGATGGGAATTGATAGGGTAGATACAGACAGGCTATTTAACACAAGGGGCACACGCACAAGGGGACACAGGTGGAAACTGAGCGCCCAAATGAGCCACTTATTATATTAAAAAATTTATTAGAAATAAATATTAGAAATTAGAAAAAATATTTTTCTAATATTATTAGATAAATTTTTCTTTTATATATTAGAAAAATTAGATATTAGGTATCTAAAGATATTAGAAAAACTTTTTCAGAGTGGTTGATAAATGGAATGCATTAGAAAATGATGTGGTGGAGGCTGACTCCATACACAGTTTCAAGTGTAGATATGATAGAGCCCAATAGGCTCAGGAATCTGTACACCTGTTGATTGATGGTTGAGAGGTGGGACCAGAGAGCCTGAGCTCAACCCCCCGCAAACACAACTAGGTGAATATACACACACTTGTGTAAGGAATCGTTCAGGACTCTGTATACCACTTAAGTTAGAGCAATCCTGGAATATGCAGCTTCTGCCTGTAGTCCATATATACTTATACACAAGGCAAAGTTAGAGAAGATTCAGCGGTATGCCACTAGACTTGTCCTGGAACTGAGAGATATGAGCTACAAGGAATGGCTGAAGGAGCTGAACCTCACGTCCCTGGAAAACAGAAGAGTAAGTGGAGACTTGATAAACACCTACAAAATTCTCAGGGTGGACAAAGACAAACTTTTCAGCACGGGTGTAACACGAACTAGGGGACACAAGTGGAAACTTAGTACCAAATGAGCCACGGAGACATTAGAAAGAATTTTTTCAGTGTCAGAGTAGTTAGTAAATGGAATGCACTAGGAAGTGATGTGGTGGAGGCTGACTTCATACACAGTTTCAAATGTAGATATGATAGAGCCCAGTAGGCTCAGGAATCTGTACACCAGTTGATTGACAGTTGAGAGGCGAGACCAAAGAGACAAAACTCAACCCCCTCAAACACAAATAGGTGAGTACACACATACACACACACACACACACAAGCACACACACACACACACACACATACACATGAGGTCATGTGTATGACCTCACATATCATAGCTGACTGAAACGTTCCCTATATGTTGGACACTAGTGATATTTTACAACCGAATGCATCATTTTGTGAGTATTAATAAATCAGAGCTAACAGAACCATGTCCCAAATCCTAAACACTTGTGGGGATTTTCACCTGAATGCACCATTTTGTTAGTATTCAAACTTTCAAGTTTACAGAACCTCATCCCACACTTTGGAGACTCATAACCTTTTTAACCTGAATACATGAACCTGCAAACCTTCACACTTCAAGCTGACTGAAACTCTTCCCACACTCGAGACACATGAGAGGTTTTTCAACTATATGCACTATCCTGAGTCTTCATACTTCTAAGTATAGAGAACCTCTTCCCACACCCTGTGCACTCATGGCCTTTATCACCCAAATGTACCATCTTGTGAGTTTACATAATTCTGGGCTTAATGAACCTTGTTGCACACTCTTGACACTCATGAGCTTTTTCAACTGAATTCATTGTAGCAACTATATTAAAAGTAATACAGTTGCTCCAATGTTCTCAAAAGTTCCCTTGAAAGCAATTGGATGTCTGTTAATTCCTCATAACTTGACCCTAAGAATTCCATATTCCAAGTCGTTCTACAAAAAACAATTTCCAAAAATCGATGTTCACTAATTACAATTGATACTTGTCCCCAAGTTTTCCAGGAATCATTAACAACATCCCAAAAGTAACCAGCAAGTTTTCCAGCATAATAGTCAACTTGCCAGAAGCATTCTGTCCAACACACTGTCAGGTGAAGTGTGGAATATAAGCTGTCACGAATGTAAAATCAACAGTTACAGCCTCGCTCCTGTGCCAGGTAAGTCCACTACGGGCTCACCATAGCCCAAGCTACTTCGAACTTTTTGTTGAGAGTAGCTGAATCTTAAACAACAACAACGAAAAATCAGAGACACACCTGCTCTTGTACTGCACGTTGAGCTCTCTACTCTCAGATCAAGGGAAACACTAGCATCCATGTCTCAGCTATCAAAAGACATCATTACATTGCCAACATCCGACTGCTGTAACCAAGACAATATTAAATATACACAAAAACCCACTATACACTTCGCGATAAATAAGGGTTCACGGTTCAAGACCCATAAAGCCCAGTTGAATGGAATACACTTTGCGTCTTGTCTCCCAATATTGTATACATTATAGCTCGATCCAAGAATTCTAACACTTCCAAGTTGACTAAACCTGTTACGACACTCTGGACAACTGTGAGCTTTGTCGCTTGAATGCACTAATATGTGGCTTGTTATAGTTCCAGGATGTTTTTAAAGTTCCATGATCGTTTTCCACAATCAGCATACTCAAAAGGCGTTTCATCAGAATGGACTAACATGTGAATCTTCACATTGTTAACAAGAGTGAATCCCATTGCACACTCTGGACATTTGTGAGTTTGCATCTTCTTTATAATAAACGCAGTTTATGTGAATGTTTCAACCCATCCTTTTATAAATTACATCGCTTTTTGCTCATACGTGTTACGGCGAAAAAAGGGCCAGTAGGTGTTTTAGTGCCAGATGGACCCACCCATTTTAGGGAATCATAGGGGGGTGTGCCAGATAGTGCCACCCCATTTTAGGTCATCAGAGGCGGGTGTGCCAATAGCAGCCACCAAAAAAAAGTGTAGATAGGGATCCAGTATGGTACAGCTATGTCCCTGTGCTTTATACACAAAAAGGTATGGAGATATGTATATGTATATAAAATGTATATAATATACTGGCATTCCAGCTGCGACCGCCAAAGAAAGTGTACTAGCAGGCTGTCTCCATGGGCAGGTGCAAAAACAGGTTTCCACACAGTAAGGTGCCCCCCCTACCCCTCCCCACACATGACAGCCTTGTCTGTACCGTAAGAGAGATCATAATATAATATACATGGGTATGTCAGTAGGTGCCACTATGTCCATGTGCTTTATACACCAGAAGAGGGTTGTAATAAGTATATAATATAATATAATGTACGGCTAATCCAGTTGCATCCAGTAATGTACAGGTGTAAAACAACAGGTTCCACCCAGTAGGGTGGTTCCCCCTACCCCCCCCCAACACCTGGTGGTCTTGTCTGCCGCATCACAGTCAATGGGGTGGGTTCCTTCTTCCTCTCCCACCTACCCTCAGTGGTCCCCCCATAAAGATTACTATATATCATTAATAAGAGCTTTATTCAGCCTAGGGCTTATATATATATATATATATATATATATATATATATATATATATATATATATATATATATATATGTCGTACCTAGTAGCCAGAACGCACTTCTCAGCCTACTATGCAAGGCCCGATTTGCCTAATAAGCCAAGTTTTCCTGAATTAATATATTTTCTCTAATTTTTTTCTTATGAAATGATAAAGCTACCCATTTCATTATGTATGAGGTCAATTTTTTTAATTGGAGTTAAAATTAACGTAGATATATGACCGAACCTAACCAACTCCACCTAACCTAACCTAACCTATCTTTATAGGTTAGGTTAGGTTAGGTAGCCGAAAAAGTTAGGTTAGGTTAGGTTAGGTAGGTTAGGTAGTCAAAAAACAATTAATTCATGAAAACTTGGCTTATTAGGCAAATCGGGCCTTGCATAGTAGGCTGAAAAGTGCGTTCTGGCTACTAGGTACGACATATATATATATATAAGTTGTACCTAGTAGCCAGAACGCACTTCTCGGCCTACTATGCAAGGCCCGATTTGCCTAATAGGCCGAGTGATTTTCTTTATTTTCAATAAATTTCTTCCTATTAGTTTATTTGAATTATTATTATTATTTTATATTAAGACCATAATTTATTGACTTAGTTCTGTTAGTTTAGGTTAGGTAAGATAGGTTAGGTTAGGTTAGGTAGGGTTGGTTAGGTTCAGTCATATATCCACGTTAGTTTTAACTCAAAATTCAACAAATTAGCTGATACAAAAATCGGCTGCTTTAATGATGCAACACTCCCTCCTATTGAAATGTTTTACTGTTCCCTAAACAAATCAGGCATCAGTTTGGAAGAATATAAGCATTCTAAATTAGTATGGGAGACAACAGCATGTAGGACATTAAAGGATAATCTCCTTGTTTATTTAAGGTGTGAAGTTGGTCTACTGGCTCACATTTTTACCCACCACAGTGTAATTCCTAATGACATCTATTCATTAGAATTGACTCATTATTGTAGCCTTCGGGTTACGCCTACGACTTATTCTTGAAAAGCAGCAAAATATCGTTGGAGTTAAGTGCAGATGTCACGTTACACAATCTCTTGTCACAAAACATACGAGGGGGTTTTACAACTGCAGTTAGGAGTTACGTCAGAGCTAATAACCGCTACGTCAACCCATCTTTTAACCCTCAGGAGGATAGATCTTCCTTTTTTACTCTATTTAGATTTCAACTCCCTTTACGGGAGTTGTATGACTAAGAAATTGCCCTATGGAGGGCTAAGGAGACTATCGTCTGATGAGATGAACTCCTTTATTGGTGAAGGGAAGATAATAAAGGAACAACCTTCCTCATCTAACAAAGGTTACTGGCTCTTAATTGACACCAAACACAACGACCTGAAATAGCTAGACTAGGAGACGATTTACCCCTATGTTTACACTATAAGGAAATAGGTATGGGGGATATCTCACCATTTAGTATAGAGCTTCTAAAAAAAAAAATTACAAAACTCCCCACCTTTTACAACTATTTATCGAGATAGGTCTAGAAGTAGAGACTATACACAGCATTTATGAGTTCCACCAGGCAGATTTTATGGCGGAATTTGTTAACACCAATATTAACAACAGAAATGTTTCCAATAGCCAAGATAGGAAAACACTATTTAAACTTTTAACAAATAGTGTTTTTGGTAAAACACTACTGAACCCAGCCCGTTATGCCATTGACACCAGACTAGGGACTGGTCTGTCAGTTCCAGACCATTCATTAAAATTACACATCCTAATTACATTGGCTTACAGATTCTTGAGATGGCAAAATACATTTTGTACCATTTCTGGTACATGGTACTTAAGAGGCACTATACAGATAGGCTGTAATTAGTTTATAGCAAAACTGACAGCTTCATTTTTAGTTTCGTGGCGGATGACATCTTTCAGGAGATGGGGGGAGAGCCCCTTAAGTCATGGATGGATACAAGTAACTTCCCTAAAACTCACCCCTTGTATGACCCTTCTAAAAAGGGTGTTTTAGGGCTTTTTAAAGTCAGAAGTTTCAGACCGCCACATCCTCTAGGTGGTGGCCCTGAAACCAAAGATGTATAGTTTGTTATTGCACGACAATTCCAATTCCATTACCGTTAAGGGTATTCCCCGGACTGTGCAATGATCTTTAATACATAGCCATTTTAAAGAAACCCTACACAGTAATGGGGTAGTAAAGGCTTTTCAATATTCTCAAATTAGGAATGTATGAGGGCAGATAGTTAAGCACTTTTAATACTTAGAGGGGTTTAAGTGCATTTGATGATAAGCGCTTTTACCTGAATAAATACAACAGCTTAGGCTATGGACACCCAGACATACCACTGGAATCCCACCCCCAACACTTCACTCCAAGACATGGGCTCCGAGAGTGAAAACAGTGACGTCAATGGCCCCCAAGGTGAGGAAGAACGACACCTCACCATTGAGAGAGAACGCTATGACGTCAGTAGTCCCCTACCTGGGGAAGAACTGCCTACTCCAGATGATGAGTCATCATCTTCAACCCAGGGGGAGAGGGGGGGAGGAGGAAGAGGAGGAAGAAGAAAATGAAGACCTTATAACGGACCTATGGGGGAGGAGGAGAGATCTTGTATACACTATTATGGTGGATGAGAGGTTTTGGATTATGATATCATATACATATGACTATGTTTAAACTCTTATGTACTTTGCTAATTTAATTTATAAAACACATTGACTATTTAATTTTTACCTTCTTTTATTCTAGTGTATATATAACCTTGAGTATATGCCCCTTTAACCACACTTGATGGAGGGGCGGGGGTAGGGGGGGACCACCCTTCTGTGTGGAAACCTGTTTTTATACCTGCCATAGAGACAGCCTGCTGGCGCACTTTCTTTGGTGGTCGCAGCTGGCATGCCAGTATATTATATCCATTTTATATACATATTCATATCTCCATACTTTTTGTGTATAAAGCATATGAACATAGCTGTACCCTACTGGATCCCTATCTACACTTTTTTTTGGTGGCTGGTACTGGCACACCTGCCTCTGATGACCTAAAATGGGGTGCCACTATCTGGCACACCTGCCTCTGATTCCCTAAAACGGGTGGTCTATCTGGCATTAAAACACCTACTAGGGCCATTATTTGAAAATGAAAAATAATTGAATATAAATCTTGGATTATTTTTTACAACACAGAAAGTTAAGGTTCCTCTGGTAGGTAAGGAGAACAGGAAGTACTCCTAAGGTTTCAAAATGTAATGAAAATCGTTAATTGAAAGTTTCCTGTCCTAACCTAACAGCCTAAGCCACAGGTCCCAAAACAAAAAAACGGGACAGTACGTCACTTTTGCGAGCCGATTCCATTTACAAATATGTCCTCTTTTGCCTGAGTGCCCAATACGAGCAAAAAGCGATTTAATTTGTAAGAGGACGGTTTGCCATAGTTTTTTTGTTGTGCGCAGCATTACAGTGGAACATCAGTGAACATGGGTTGACCTTGGAGTATAATGACTGCTCTTCTGCCATCCCTAATTTCCTGAACACGTGTGTTCTTTACAGCAGAGATTAGATTACCTAGGCCAATATGGTTCGAAACATATTTTTAAATAATCTCAACTGGCCTGCTTGAGAATATGCAACATTAAAAAAATAAAACAGGATACCTAGGTAATATTAAGGAAAACGAATTCATCCTAAACTCATTTATTCTGTGCACTATACTCGAGAATTCCTAGAGGCATATATTATGAATAATCTCTGTTTATAACAAATGTTCACTTGCTGGCTACCCAAAATAGGGGGGTAGCATCCCCCTTATCCCCTATCCAAAATAATGCATTACAAAATAGAAGTTGTTAATATAAATATTCAGTTGGTGAAGACATTATTTAAACATAACTAAATAATGTAATGTAATTGGGAGGTTAATGTAATGACTTGACCTAATGTTTTGATGTACTCACTTATAAGTTAGACAATGAACCTGGTGTAATTAGTTACATTGTGATTTGACTAGCTTGAGGGTTAGACGAGTTTTAATATACAACATAATAAACCTCAGGCACATCAAAATGTGCTAGTTATCATTTATAAGATATCATCAGGTGCACTTATTTTGGTTACAAGATTATTAAAATTATATAATTATTTATATATACATAAAGTATTTTTTTCTAGCTTTAGTACACATTTGTAAGAATATTAGAAAACACTGGAGTTGTGAGTATTATTTGTCTCTTCCATGTTCTTTGGATCAGTAACATACCTCATCTCTTTCTGGAGACTTTCTCTTCTCATCAACTTTTATTGCTTCTCAGAGGGGGGGCTTTCATTCAGCATGATTTTCGTATTCATTGGCCACTCTCTCCTGTACTTTTATCTCTTGATGTTCCTATGTTCCATAATAGAGAGGGAAGGTTTATGCTGTATGTTCCGGGGAATGGTATTTGGCCTCACAGCTACAGCTCACATAAGAGACAAAAATCTAGTTCTTCTTAGCCATAGATACAAACTTTTAATTAATTTTGTTTTATGTTTGTCATACTTGGTCTTATGTAGCAACCTATCATACTCTCATGGAACAAAAAAAAAGAAAGAGGATTTTGTTCACATATGTTCTTAGTGATATTTCAGACCATTCCAATACAAATTAAGATTTCCTGGGTATGTATAGGTTTCAGACATTTTCTTCACTTAATAATTTAATAAGGTGAGGAAGCAATTCAAAAATTTTCCTTTACAACCAAGAAACAATAATGTTTAGCTCTTCAGCAGTAACTTACAGTGATACTCAAGCTGCGCGAATGTTAGAAGGTCTTCAGCAGCTATAACTTCTTTCTTAGAACTCAATATAAATCACTCATAGTTTCAACAGCTGTAAGTTCTGTGCATGTTCAATTTATTTTATTAAGATAAAACTCGCTCTCCTAATATTAGAAGGACGAGTCGTGCCTTAAAGCCATAAAAATATTCATGTGTTTCCGTACCTTTGAAGAAATTAAAGTATCACTAATCTCCGAAAATATTATTTTCGTTTAGTATCTGTTATTCTCTTCTGGCGATTCCTGTCCGATGAGAGGTGTGGCCTCAGGACCTCTGGAGGTAGAGGCAATAACGGAGAGAGAAGAAACCTCTCTGGGTGCAGTCATGGAGACAATGCCAGAGAGAGAAGGAACCTCTCTTGGTGCAGTGATGGAGGTGACTGTATCAATAGGATCATGTGCTGGACTGATAATAGAGTTCTCACTGTTGAGAGGCAAACACTGATGCGAGCTGGTTTCAACTACTGTTGGCTCCATCTCCGTCACCTCTGGAATAAATGAGAGAAGTTAATACACCATGAATGTCATTACTTTTCTTTTAATTCAACTGTTTTAATTCAACTCTTCCAATTCAATATTGATAATTAATCCAGAGCTACTTGATAACAGGAGATGAATGGATTAATTAATAGGTAACTTTTATAACTAATTCAGACTTAAGAGGAAGACGAGAGTTAAGAAAACGTTCTGGGTGTATAGAAGTGGTTAAACTTTGTTCAATATTTTATGCTAAGTTGACATACTTGACTGGGACTCTGATAAAATCAGCCGTTATTATCCAGCAAAATTGCAATCTTTCCTAACTCAAATATTTTACCCTTCTGTGAGAACATCACAACTAATAGTTGTATACTGACTAGTAAGGAATTCTTTAAAAATGTAAAACTTATGAGTCTGCAGAAATTCCTAATCCAAGATAATTTTCTTAATTGCGAAGTCCACTTTTTTAATCTTCTGTATAATATTACTACAGGTCTTCCATATCGTTTTATTGAAATATATTATTAATTATCTTCTCGCAATTAAGAAGATTATCCTGGATTTGGAATTTCTGCTGACTCGTAAAGTTCATTGAATGGTACCAAGATTAATCAGGTTTAAAGCGAATTCTGATAAATTTGTGGAAACAAGTGAATATAATTCTTGGTTGTTAAGACTTCTGCACTTTGAAATATCTGAGAAGGATAAACGGGCGAATAAGTTGAAAACTTAATTTCGTGTAAACTTGGAGAAATTCAAAGGCTTGACTCCCTGGATCGATTTTACGTCTTTAACTTGTAAATATGTGAATTATGATGATAAAAGAGTGGATAATTGTAGAGTTACTCACCGGGAAAAAATCAGAACTTGGGTATACCTACATTTCATTCAGTTGACCCATGACAACGGGCTTTTTAATTTTTCAGAGAAAATTTTATCTCCCATTGAGAAGGAATTTTATCTTTGGGGGTTAGATTTTGGGTTGATGTGTAAAAAACCTAAACTTTTAAACCTTTTTTTTATGTTTGGAATGCCTATGTAATACATTAAAAACCCCAATTGGATACTTATATAAATATTAAATAATTTACTTGTATGTGCTTATATATCATTACTTGTATATGCTTATAAATTATATCATTACTTGGATGTGTTTATATTTTGGTAATGATCATCTGGTTGACCATACCGTGGGAAACCGTTATATTTTTTTTGTAATGATCAGCTAGTTCGCCTTACCGTGAGAAAGTTATATTTTGTACTGATCATCTGGTTGGAAACACCGTGAGAAACCGTTTTAGTTGTTCATCTAGTGGGCAATACCGTGAGACACATTACCTTCCTGCTATGTTGTGCTGTTGCCAGCAATTTCCTCTTTATTTTTATAAATATATAAATTTATTATATTAAACTACATTACCTCTGTTTATGCATGTAAATCTGATCATCCTTTAATTTAGTTAATTAATGATTACCTTATTCCCATTATATGGCTCCATTTAAGTAAAATTAATATTAATAAAAGTTGTCATCCGATGTTGGGAGGAAGCGATGAGCGACTCCCGCCTGGGAATTTTAGTTAGTATCTGGTGAGCTCACGAAGGACAAACATTTGGGGAGTTAAGTTGCTGTTATATTTATTTTGTTTTGCTGTAGTATATTAGTCTGTGGAGACATAAATTTATTCTGATTTACATGTGATTGTGCCCATCTATTGATTGATATACAATACTGATAATTACCTGAAATATTATTTTAATACACAGTTATTTTTTATATGTGTAATTAATTAGTCGTGGGGTGTTTAATTCTAATTCTTGCATGTACGAACCATGGGTTTATACTGGTGACACACCTTTAGATTACAGCGGCTTTCTATGTCCCTAGACCAATATATATTCTTGTTGCTGTTAAGTGTCACGAGCCATAAGGAACGGTTTGTAACACCCTCTACATTCATGTTGTTTAATATCGACCCCTTTTCATATATACTGAAATGTCAAGATAAACTTAATAGAGTTGTAAGTAGTCTGAAAAAAGTTATCTTTGATTATACAAAAATGTTTTCAACTGGCTCTAAGGCAAGTATTTTTTATAGGTTATCATAGGTTCATAAAACAGGTATACCCATTCGCCCTATTTTATCAGCGATTGGTACTTTTAATTACAAATTGGCAAAGTTTCTAAGTTCCTTTATTAAAACCATTAACTTGTAAATAATTTACTGTAAGAAACTCTCAGGATTTTGAACAGGAACTTTCGTCATTGAATTTTGATTTCCCTAATATAATTGCTAGTTTTGATGTAGAATCACTTTTCACTAATATTCCTCTGTGGGAAACTTTTGACATTTGTGTAAATCAATTATTTGCTGACACTAATTTGTACTCGTCTTGACATACCATAAAACATATTTAGGACACTACTCCAAGCTTGCACTAAAGAGGCACCCTTCTTGAGCCCACATGGGCACATGTGTAAGCAGGTAGATGGGGTCGCCATGGGTTCTTCCCAAGGTGTCCTGTTTGCGAACATCTACATGGGTATCATCGAGCAGGTTTTAGTTGACATGGACTTGAAACCCGCCTTATACTGCAGGTATGTTGACATTTTTTTTATGCAGGTAACTGATGCCAGACGTCTGCAGGAGCTGAAGGAGGCATCTGAGCCGAATTCTGTGTTGAGTTTCACTTACGAGATGAAGAAGGATAGGAAGTTGCTTTTTCTAGACGTAACAGTCATGCAAAGGAGCGGAGGTTTCCACACTGCAGTCTGCACTAAGGAAACAAACATAGGAATGTGCCTCAATACCAATAGTGACTGCCCTGACAGGTACAAGAGCAGTGTTCTCAACTCTTACATCGACCGTGCTCTCAGCCACAGCTCAGGATGGAAGGAAGTCGATGAGGAACTCTGTAGGGTAAGGCAGGTCCTAGTCAACAACGGCTTCTCTAATGGTTTTGTCGAAGACATCATAAAAAGAAAGGTGAAACGCCATGCAACCTTTGAAGAGTCATCGAACACAACACATGTACCCCCTATTAGACTATTTTACAGAAACTTCTTTTCGATGGCTCATAAAATAGAGGAAAGGGTCCTGAAAGATATTGTTGATAGGAACGTTATTCCTACAGACAAAAATCAGAAAATACAATTGACGATACTATATAACAAAAAGAACGCTAACCTACTCATATTGACATATCCAGACACCAAGCATAACGCCTTGAAGAAAACCAACATCGTCTAAGCCTTCAAATGCCCATTTGGGGATTGTAAGCCCCAAAGAAATCAGTATAAAGGCAAGACAACAACGTCTCTTTCCAGTCAATTAACAATGCATAAACAACAGGGCTCAATCAAGTAACATATAATCTCTTCTCACAACCAGACCATCACACAGAGAAATCTTAACAAATAACACAGAAATCATCGATAGATACAGCGATAGTAGGAGGCTCAATATCTGCGAGGCACTACACATCAAAAAGTCAACAACAGCAATCAACAGTTAATTAATGCACAACTATATTCTACCCACTTCAAGACTATGAACCAATATAGAAGAATCAAGAGAAAGTGTTGATGTTATGGGCCAATAGGCCTTCAGCAGTTACTTCCATTCTTATGTTTTTATACCTATTGGTTCGTGTTCTGTCTTGTGTAAATGTCAATCACCTCACCCAAAACTTTTGTATTATATTTCCTCACCCAAAGGCGAGTTTAAGTACGGATATGTTTTTACAGGTTACAGTTGTGTATGTAAACTAAAGTCTTTGAAAATGTAATTAGTTATTACGAAACGCATTCAGGGGTCGTGTCAGACTAGAAATAATAATGAATTTTGGAGAATTGATTTTTCAATTACCATCGACAGTGAAAAGAAACATAAGAAATATTGAGAAAAATCGCGTCAGAATTACTAATCTTACCTTTTCGATCATATTTAACAACATATATGTATGTTGTTAGATATATATATATATATATATATATATATATATATATATATATATATATATATATATACATACACACACATATATATTAGTATATTTTGGTAGCAGTCTTTCCTGTAGACATATATTATTAAATATGACCGAAAAAGTAAGATTAATAATTCTAACACGAATTTTCTCAATCTTTCGTACATTTCTTTTCACTGTTGGTGGTAATTCAAAAATCAATTCTCCAAAATTCATTTTTATTTCTAGTCTGACGCGACACTTGAGCGCGTTTCGTAAAACTTATTACATTTTCAAAGACTTTAGTTTACACATACACAACTGAATAGAACTTACACATCTCCGATTTGTTTATATCTACATTTGAGTGAGGTGGATGGGGTGAGGTGGTATTTAATAGGGTATTAAATTCATCAACACAAGACAGAACACGAAACAATGGGTATTGAATGGAAGTGATTGTAGAAAGCCTATTGGTCCATATTTCTTGATTCTTCTATATTGGGGCGGAGTCTTGAGGTAGGTAGATTATAGTTGTGCATTAATTGGCTGTTGATTGCTGGTGTTGACTTCTTAATGTGTAGTGCCTCGCAAATGTCAAGCCGTCTGCTATCGATGTATCTATCGATGATTTCTCTGTTGTTTACTAGGATTTCTCTGGTGATGGTTTGGTTGTGGGAAGAGATTATATGTTCCTTAATGCAGCCTTGTTGCTTATGCATTGTTAAACGCCTAGAAAGAGATGTTGTTGTCTTGCCTATATACTGGGTTTTTTGGAGCTTACAGTCCCCAAGAGGGCATTTGAAGGCATAGACGACGTTGGTCTCTTTTAAAGCGTTCTGCTTTGTGTCTGGAGAGTTTCTCATGAGTAGGCTGGCCGTTTTTCTAGTTTTATAGTAAATCGTCAGTTGTATCCTCTAATTTTTGTCTGTAGGGATAACGTTTCTATTAACAATATCTTTCAGGACCTTTTCCTCTGTTTTATGAGCTGTGGAAAAGAAGTTCCTGTAAAATAGTCTAATAGGGGGTATAGGTGTTGTGTTAGTTGTCTCTTCAGAGGTTGCATGGCGTTTCACTTTCCTTCTTATGATGTCTTCGACGAAACCATTGGAGAAGCCGTTGTTGACTAGGACCTGCCTTACCCTACAGAGTTCTTCGTCGACTTGCTTCTATTCTGAGCTGTGGCTGAGAGCACGGTCGACATATGCATTAACAACACTCCTCTTGTACCTGTCTGGGCAGTCGCTGTTGGCATTTAGGCACATTCCTCTGCTCGTTTCCTTAGTGTAGACTGCAGTGTGGAAACCTCCGCTCTTTTCCATGACTGTTACATCTAGAAAGGGCAGCTTCCCATCCTTTTCCATCTCGTAAGTGAAACGCAGCACGGAACTCTGCTCAAATGCCTCCTTCAGCTCCTGCAGATGTCTGACATCAGGTACCTGTGTAAAAATGTCGTCAACATACCTGCAGTATACGGCCGGCTTCAAGTTCATGTCGACTAAGACTTTTTGCTCGATGGTACCCATGTAGAAGTTTGCAAACAGGACACCTAGGGGAGAACCCATGGCGACCCCATCTACTTGCTTATACATGTGCCCATCCGGGCTCAAGAAGGGTGCCTCTTTAGTACAAGCTTGGAGTAATTTCTTTAGAATATTTTCTGGTATGTCAAGAGGAGTACAGGCTGGATCACGATACACTCTGTCGGCTATCATCCCGATTGTCTCGTCCACAGGTACGTTGGTGAACAGTGATTCTATGTCCAACGAGGCTCTTATCCCTGTGGCCCGTGTGCCCCGCAGTAAGTCAACAAATTCCTTTGGAGACTTCAGGCTGAAGGCGCAAGGGACATAAGGAGTCAGCAGGCCGTTGAGTCGCTTCGCCAGTCTGTACGTGGGTGTGGGTATCTGACTAATGATTGGCCAAAGTGGGTTTCCAGGCTTGTGTGTCTTGACATTTCCATACGCATATCCAGGTTTATATTCCCCAATAATCTTTGGCAGGTGGAGTCCTGATTTCTTGGCGTTCACAGTTTCGATCAGTTTGTTGACCTTTGCTTTCAATTCGGCTGTAGTGTCCTTCGTTACCCTTTGGAATTTAGTTTGGTCAGAGAATATGAGGTTCATTTTCGCCAGATATTCGTCTTTTTTAAGAATGACGTATATTGGCGACTTGTCACCTCTCCTGACAACTATCTCCTTGTTCTCACGAAGGATTTTAGCTGCCGCTTTGAGCTCGGGGGACAGTATGGTGCTTCTGTAATTGCCTCGATTCTTTCCTCCTTCCGCAATAAGTTCTGCTTGTAAGGTATCTTTGGTAGTGACCTTCTTTTGTGTCTCGAGGTCGAATATGTCGTCCAACAGAATTTCCAACTCCACTTTCTGGGCCATCTCACTCGGTCTGGACATAACGTGACAGTTTATGCCCAGATTTAGGAGAGTGACTTGGTCCTCAGTGAGGTTAATTCCTGCAAAGTTCAGGAAGCCATCTCTTCGTCGTGGAATTGCCATAGGTCCTCCATATAACGTTGTTAGTTTCTTGATAATCCTTGTTTCAGTGCTGAGGTGATGTCGGTCTGTGAGGATGTCGAGGTGTTGTTCAATGTGGGTACGGATACTTTCGTCGATGTTGCTATTTCTCCACTCGTTTGTAGCATGAAGTAGTTGCGTTTTGTTGTCTTTGATTTCATTCTCTGCCTTGTATATCTGATCACGAATCAGATCCTGGCGATATTTTATCGTGAAGGCATGATTCCTTGCTGCTGGGTCGTGCGTTTTAATATTAGTATGTTTTGGTAGCAGTCTTTCCTGTAGACATATATTATTAAATATGACCGAAAAAGTAAGATTAATAATTCTAACACGAATTTTCTTAATCTTTCGTACATTTCTTTTCACTGTTGGTGGTAATTCAAAAATCAATTCTCCAAAATTAACCCTGAAGTCTCCAAAGGAATTTGTTGACTTACTGCGGGGCACACGGGCCACAGGGATAAGAGCCTCGTTGGACGTAGAATCACTGTTCACCAACGTACCTGTGGACAAGACAATCGGGATGATAGCCGACAGAGTGTATCGTGATCCAGCCTGTACTCCTCTTGACATACCAGAAAATATTCTAAGGAAATTACTCCAAGCTTGTACTAAAGAGGCACCCTTCTTGAGCCCGGATGGGCACAAGTATATGCAAGTAGATGGGGTCGCCATGGGTTCTCCCCTAGGTGTCCTGTTTGCAAACTTCTACATGGGTACCATCGAGCAAAAAGTCTTAGTCGACATGAACTTGAAGCCGGCCATATACTGCAGGTATGTTGACGACATTTTTATACAGGTACCTGATGTCAGACATCTGCAGGAGCTGAAGGAGGCATTTGAGCAGAGTTCCATGCTGCGTTTCACTTACGAGATGGAAAAGGATGGGAAGCTGCCCTTTCTAGATGTAACAGTCATGGAAAAGAGCGGAGGTTTCCACACTGCAGTCTACACTAAGGAAACGAGCATAGGAATGTGCCTAAATGCCAACAGCGACTGCCGAGACAGGTACAAGAGGAGTGTTGTTAACGCATATGTCGACCGTGCTCTCAGCCACAGCTCAGAATGGAAGCAAGTCGACGAAGAACTCTGTAGGGTAAGGCAGGTCCTAGTCAACAACGGCTTCTCCAATGGTTTCGTCGAAGACATCATAAGAAGGAAAGTGAAACGCCGTGCAACCTCTGAAGAGACAACTAACACAACACCTATACCCTCTATTAGACTATTTTACAGGAACTTCTTTTCCACAGCTCATAAAACGGAGGAAAGGGTCCTGAAAGATATTGTTAATAGAAACGTTATCACTACAGACACAAATCAGAGGATACAACTGACGATTTACTATAAAACCAGATAAACGGCCAGCCTACTCATGAGAAACTCTCCAGACACAAAGCAGAACGCTTTAAAAGAGACCAACGTCGTCTATGCCTTCAAATGCCCTATTGGGGATTGTAAGCCTCAAAAAACTCAGTATATAGGCAAGACAACAACATCTCCTTCCAGGCGTTTAACGATGCATAAGCAACAGGGATCCATTAAGGAACATATAGCCTCTTCCCACAACCAAACCATCATCAGAGAAATCTTAGCAAACAACACAGAAATCATCGATAGATATAGCGATAGCAGGCGGCTCGACGTCTGCGAGGCACTACACATCAAGAAGTCAATACCAGCAATCAACAGCCAATTAATGCATAACTATATTCTACCCACTTCAAGACTCCGCTCCAATATAGAAGCATCAAGAAATATGGACAAATAGGCTTTCTACAATCACTTCCATTTCAATACCCATTGTTTTGTGTTCTGTCTTGTGTTGATGAAATTAATACCCTAATAATGCCACCTCACCCCATCCACCTCACTTAAATGTAGATATAAACAAAATCGGAGATGTGTAAGTTCTATTCAGTTGTGTATTTGTAAACTAAAGTCTTTGAAAATGTAATAAGTTTTACGAAACGCGCTCGTGTCGCGTCAGACTAGAAATAAAAATGAATTTTGGAGAATTGATTTTTGAATTACCTCCAACAGTGAAAAGAAATGTACGAAAAATTGAGAAAATTCGTGTTAGAATTATTAATCTTACTTTTTCGGTCATATTTAATAATATATATATATATATATATATATATATATATATATATATATATATATATATATATATATATATATATATATATATATATATAATAATAAATATATTTATATATATATATATTATATATATATATATATATAATAAATATATTTATATATATATTTATATATATATTTATATATATATATATATATATATATATATATATATATATATATATATATATATATATATATATATAAATATATATATATATATATATTTTTTTTTAGGAGTACCACCACTGGTTTAATTAAAGGGACCCACATCCTCGAAGAAGAAAATAAATAGTGTTCAGAGACCTTGTGGATTCTCAATGAATACTTTAATCTTTTCCTCTCCTACCACCCCTATTATTTTTTTTTTTTATTTTATTGCAATGCTACAGTTTACAGAAAATACACACTTATATAACAATATACCAATCAGTGTTCGAAGACTTCATCCAGCTCCTCGGGGGTCGGGTGCGTACCCAAGATACAGCACGCATTTCCCCTCTGAACAGCGACACTGAGGCGCTGGAACATAAAACTGGCCGCTCTTGGGTCTCTAGTCTTCTCAATGAGTTCCTCGCCCAGCTCCTTCAGGAACTTAAGTGCACATTTACCCCAGGCGCCCAGAGTCTCAGAGCCTATTGGCACGAACCTGTAACAACGTTCTAGGTCCCTGTACTAGTTAGTTTTCTGGGTCTCCCTGAAGGTGGCCGCCCCGCCTCCCTCAGCTGCGCTGTAAGGTAGATAGGTATCAGCCAATGTGGATGCACACGTGTAGTCCCACACGACCTGTTTACCTTCCCTCCACGGCTGCAGGGTGACTCCATCTGGGCGTTTTTGGCTGTTGTCAGGTCTGCACAACTGAGGTTCCCTTTGTGCTGGACACCCAGCTGTAGCCAAACTTCTCTTGATGATGTCATTGACTGCTTCATGTCTGGCAATCTTTCCCTGTGTCTTACGACAGATGAGACCATGGCTGCCGTATTGGTCCGCCCGTGCATGGCCGCATATACACAGGTGCTCGGTGGAGATAGGGGCGGCAAGGCGCAGAGCAACACCAATACTTAGGGTCCGATGGTCCAGGCGGGTGCCCGAGGCGGAATTAGGGACTGCCAACAGGAAGTCCCCGGCATGGGGCGCTTGCACAGCTAGAAGACGCGCTTTGTCCTTCCTGGAAGCTGCCTCCAGCAATGATGTGGCGATGTTCTCCACTATGGGGCTATCCCATTTGGACTGTTTGCAGTCATTTGGAAAAGTCGGTCGAGGATGAGAGTTGACGAGAGTGTCCCACTGACCGGCTCCTTCCGCGAATTTGGGATCATGAATCCCAATGGAGTCTCTTAGGTGTTCCGGTAGTATTTCCTTAACTAATTCACCTGTTGCACTGGTCGAGGATAAGAATGCTGGCAATGCTAACTGTGTCGCCTTGCGAATACCTATTCCCCCGAGTCTAACTGGGAGCGTTGCTTGATCCCATTGGTCATCTTGCAGGGAGAGGTTTAACACTTTCACGGTTATTGACCTTAGGAGTGTGTCATATTCTGTTAATTTTGGGCTGTCGAAGGAGGGAGCACACCTTAGGAAATAGGTCAGTCTGGGCAAAGCCAGGCACCTTGTGAGAAGGTACAAAGCATCGTGGGCGTCCAAAGCCCCTATTCTTCCCTCCATCCTCCTCAGGTCGTTCAGCTTATCTTCGAGGACTACCTCAATGGCGCTCGAGCCCAGAGGTGCCCCTAGCAGCACACTGTCGGTGGGAGCGATCACCTGGGCTCCTGGCAATATGGTTCGCACTGCATCTATGGTTGGTTGGCTAGATGAGATAATTTCACACTTTCATGGGTTCAGGGTGAGTCCTAACTCCTCTCCCTTAGATTTCACTAGCTGTAGATCTTCTAGCAGGGACTCCTGTGTCCCTGCCAGGGTGCCATCGTCCAGGAACCAGATGTTGAGTTCGCTGGTCAACCTGCTTGTGACCTCTTTAACAGCCATGCAAAAAAGAAAAGGGGCAAGTGGGTCTCCCTGCTGGACACCTTCTTCAGAAACAACTTCATGTTCCCCAAACAGCAGCGTCGATTCCCTACTGTACCCTGCTGAGACGAAGGGGAGTAGAGAAGGAAAGCTTGTTCGAACTGCTTCCTGTACCACATCCCTTTTTACCTGGTTGAAGGCATTTTTAAAGTCTAATATATATATATATATATATATATATATATATATATATATATTAGGGTTAAGGAGGAGGCTTTGTACACTTGCTTTCGTGTGATGCTGGATTTCGACAGCTTTGTAAATCGTCTGTCATCTACACATTGGTGATGTTGCACGCAATTGCATTCAGAAAAAAACAATATTTCTCACAGTGGTCAGAGTAAATGGTGGAAATGTTTAATTCAAAGAAAAGGTGGATGAACTGTTTATGATAAGACAAAATATAGATAAGTATATACAGATTTAACAGGAGGAGTGATGCAAGGATTGGGTCATCACTTCCCAGACTGTTTATGAGTAGCTTGACAAGTTTGCTGAAAATATGAAGTTCTTACCTTGAAATACTGAAAACAAATTATCTCTAATATTAATAACAGGAGATATTTAAGTGCTAAAATGTCATCGCTATTGTCGCCTCCAATCTGACACATTAAACTGACCAAGGATGTAGAATGCATGGCCGCATGAATGACCAAATACGTAGAATGCATGATCGCATGAATGACCGAGTTAGTAGAATACATGGCCGCATGAATGACCAAGGATGTAGAATATATAGAATGCGTAGATCATTATGAAAACTTTCTAGAATTAATTCCCTCTAATAGCATCTTTATTTAACTTTAAAGATTAAGTGGCCTCCAGAGTGAATATCTACACAGAAGATGTGAGTGTGTGATTTTCACAGTTGATTCATTTTGTTGATTCTCCAGAGTGTGCACGAGTGAACCACTGGACATTGATCAATTCCTGGAAGATACTTAAGATGTTGGATGTCTAAAGACATAATTCAGTACAAAAACTATTTTTGCTGAGGTAAATTATCACACAAGAGCCGTCGTGTGGTGTTTTGTTCATTAATTAGAGCGAGAAATACTGTAGAGATCAGGCAGCCATTTTGTATGGTGTTTGACATGGAAAATACAACCTAAGACAGAAGTGAGATCTTGTTTCTCGGCCGTTTTGGTCATCATGAATGACGCCATAGATTTTGCTGCTTGGTGCATATCTTGGGGCCACCAATCAGAGAGAAGCTTGCAAAGATGCTTCAGCTAGATTGGTTAATTCATAGTCCTAATCTCGAAGACCCATCAAGGAAGTCCAGCTCTAAAAAATTTCAAACTGGGGCATCCACTACAAGAAGCTTTGTGTGCTTCTAGTTCTTCAGCCAAGTAACTGAAGTTCTTCACATGCCCAGTAAAGTCATTTTAATACTCACTATTTGCTTAAATTAGGCCGAATCTGTAGACTCAATTCGTGTGTTAATTTAATCAGAGTGAGAACATTTTAATGGCTTAGTGAGACAAGTGTTAAACCATTGTGCTGTGCCAACTGAGAAAACTCGGTCGTTGGGAAACTGCGCCAGACAAGAAACCCCTTTTTGAATGTTACATACCCATTCAAAATGCGTGTGCGGTAGGTTGTGTACGAAATTAACTATTGAGACCTCCAGTGAGAGGCAGCAATCTTGGAAAAATTCCCAGAATGCCCTAGAGCTGCTGGCTGGGTTAGTACTGAGTGAGCAACCATGGGTGGCACATGCGCCTTTGGCTGCTAAACACCTGTCCAACATGGTGTTGAAAGATCGCTCTCTGTTAGTGAAATTAAGACCTTATTGTTTGAAGAACATAAGAGTCATGATATTGATCAAGCTAGGTGCAATAAGGACCTAACACAAAGGTCAGATGCAATGATACAACTAAGATGAAAATAATACAGCGAGCGAATCCAGTTGTAGCTCTGGGCGCCAACTTTGCCATATCTAATTTATATAGATGATACAAAGATGAATCATTTTCTGGGATAAGTGATGATGCATCTGATACAAGAAGCATAGATGAACAGTGTTAGAGGCTACCATGGTGGTGTTTTCCATAGATAGTTTCAAGAATAGCTCAATCTCTTCCAGAATGACTGAATCTCTTTCAGTGAGGGGCTTTACAAATAGATCTTTTCAAGACTACCTTACAAATTGATCTTTTCCTATAAACTTTTCAAGACTATCTTGCGCTTCACATGATTGCCTACATACCACCTACAGGAATTATAGCCAAGGGTGTACATGAGTGTGTTATTTGAAAGCACACAGAACGAAGAAACAGGATGAGAAAATCTATCTGGTGCTACGAGAGCGAAGTCGTGCTGAGTACCATGGACTGTTTCATTGATTATCATTCACTTCCGAAGTACTGAGTGTGTTATACAGTGTGTTACTGTATAAATAATGTGTAGAAACTGTACATATTGTAATTTTAGTGATTCTTTTAAAAGTAATATTGCGACAATAAACATTTATTGTGGACACATTACTGACACATGTATACCAGTTACATGAAACATCATGAACGTTCTATTGAAGATATATTGTAAAGGACACAAATACGCATCATATACGAAAAAATAACAAAAAAAAACGGATTTGGAAATACATAGAACAAATAACTGAAAAAATATTTGTGGCAACTCGCGGTATTGAATGGCGCGCGCGACCGCCTCTCCGAGCTTCACGCTTGGGTGACCAGCGTGTGGTGAGCCCTTCTCCACTTTCCCACAGCCAAAGTAAGTGGATTTTTTTTTTTTTTTTTTTACATGGACTGGTTCAGGAAAGGTTATTTATCATTTTACAAAGATAAAAAAAAATACGAACAATTGATTTCATGCGCACAGAGGGAATGTCACAATAAACTCAGCAGATCACAGTGGTTAAGGTTGAAAAAATGAAGAATTCGACGTCGCGATCGTGTGGCTCAGCGTAATTGTGAAGACTGTGTAGACGAGTGAGTTAACAGTGTAACCTACAACAGACAAACTGGGTACCAGCAGTGGTGGTGTGAATCTTCACTGAAATTTGTATACGAATCGCCGAAGTTCGGATCCCGAGCACGTTAACCACGGTTGATGTGAAGGTATCCTTCAGGACCATGCCACCTGCTGTGACTGCATGAATGTGTGAGTGGAAGGTTGTGGGCGTGAACGAGGCAGCAACAAAGTACAGTACTCTATATGAACCTTCGTGGTTCCATGTTAAATTGTATCTCAAGAGATAACCCACGATTATCCAGGAGTACTTGCCAGATAAATGATCTGCATCAAGTGGCAATATGAAAAAGAGAACAAGTAGAACTCGATGTCCTACTTGTTAGCTTATACACAACCAATTTAAATACGAGCTCCAGTATCAATGGTCTGGCTGGCCTGATGAGTATTCTGGATTAACAGTGATGGTTAACCAGTGGGGTAACAATGGAAAACATTCCAGCAAATTTATATTTTACCTAGCAGTACCCGGCCACGCGTTGCTGTGGCTCAGCAACGCATGCACGTTGCTGAGCCACAGCAACCTTTCCTGTCCCCTAGTCCTCCTCACCATTTCCCCCTCCCCTGTCTCCTCGGCTTCCCAACCATTCCCCACTCTACCATCCCCTTTTCCTTCCCACCATGCCCACGCCCCAGTCCCTATGTCCTCCTCACCATTCTCCATTCCCCCATCTCCTCGTCCCAACCATCCCAATCTCTCCCTTCTCCTCGTCCTCACCACCTCTCACTCACTTTCATCCCCGCGTCATCCCCCCCATTCCCCATTCCCTCGTCCGATGCCTTCCCAAATGGTCTGATGTTCCCATCAGAAAACTGGAAACATCAAGTGATCTGATGTTCCTATCACTGCAATATAAGAAAAACAGTTAAAAAATGAAAATGAAAATATGAAAAAAATATAAAATTAACTGTGCTCACGAAATGAATGGTATGGTAAACAACACAGCTCAATTCCAACGCAATTCACACAGAATAATTAAATAAAAATAAAAATAAATAAAAATTTATGAAAATTCAATTTATCAATGCAATCAGAAACACTGAAATAGAATTTGTAACATATTTAGTATAGCATGTATGTTGCTCTTACATGCAACAGATTGCGCGGTTTTTCAAGGAGAGTATAGTTGTACCTGTCACAGGTCCAGTCATCTATACTTACACTTATGAAATGAATGGTATCATTTACTCAAATAACTCAATCAAAATAACTCAATCAAAAATAAAATGAATCAAAATCTATGAAAATAATATTTATCAATGCAATAGGAAACATTGAAAGGGAATTCGTGAAATATTTAGTATAGCGTGCATGTTGCTAATATGTGCAACAGATGGCACTGTTTTAAAAAAAAACGCATGTTTTTACCTGTCACATGTGTTGCATCTATATAGTAGGCATATAAAAAGATGCACCTATTTGAATGGAACGTTGTGTCAAAATTTCAAAGCAATCGGTGAAGAACTTTCGGAGATTACAGCGTGTGTTTCTCTTATGTTCAACAGATAGCGCTGCTTTTCAATAAAAGCATGTTTTTTTCCCTGTCACAGGTGAGGCATGTATATAGTAGATATATAAAAGGACGCGCCTATTCGAATGCAACGTTGTGGCAAAATTTCAGAGCAATCGGTAAAGAGGATTCAAAGATTTCCCTCACTTGAAAAACAGTTTTTCAGAAAAAGCATGTTTTTTACCATCACAGACGTGACATTTATATAGTATGTATATAAAAACCTGCTCGGATGCGAATGGAACGTTGAGTGAAAATTTCAAAGCAAAGGTGTGTTCACCTTGGTGAGTCCACCTTGGTGAGTCCACCTTGGTGAGTACACCTTTATGAGTACACCTTGGTGAGCACACCTTGGTGAACACACCTTGGTGAGCACACCTTGGTGAACACACCTTGGTGAGCACACCTTGGTGAGCACACCTTGGTGAACACACCTTGGTGAGCACACCTTGGTGAGCACACCTTGGTGAACACACCTTGGTGAGCACACCTTGGTGAGCACACCTTGGTGAACACACTTTGGTGAACACACCTTGGTGAGCACACCTTGGTGAACACACCTTGGTGAGCACACCTTGGTGAGCACACCTTGGTGAACACACCTTGGTGAGCACACCTTGGTGAGCACACCTTGGTGAACACACCTTGGTGAGCACACCTTGGTGAACACACCTTGGTGAGTACACCTTGGTGAACACACCTTGGTGAGCACACCTTGGTGAACACACCTTGGTGAGTACACCTTGGTGAGTACACCTTGGTGAACACACCTTGGTGAACACACCTTGGTGAGCACACCTTGGTGAGTACACCTTGGTGAACACACCTTGGTGAGCACTCCTTGGTGAATACACCTTGGTGAACACACCTTGGTGAGTACACCTTGGTGAGCACACCTTGGTGAGCACACCTTGGTGAACACACCTTGGTGAGTACACCTTGGTGAGTACACCTTGGTGAACACACCTTGGTGAACACACCTTGGTGAGTTCAGCTTGGCAAGCACAACTCAGCAAGCACACCTCGGGATGCACACCTCATCAAGCACACCTTGGTAATCACACCTCAGCAAGCACACCTCGGCAAGCACACAACAAGATCCTGTGTATCGATTTTACTCAGTTTCTATGATCGAGCCACAGAGATATTACAGGAAAGAGATGGTTGGGTTGACTGCATCTATCTGGACCTAAAAAAGGCTTTCGACAGAGTTCCACATAAGAGGTTGTTCTGGAAACTGGAACATATTGGAGGGGTGACAGGTAAGCTTCTAACATGGATGAAAAATTTTCTGACTGATAGAAAAATGAGGGCAGTGATCAGAGGCAATGTATCGGACTGGAGAAATGTCACAAGTGGAGTACCACAGGGTTCAGTTCTTGCACCAGTGATGTTTATTGTCTACATAAATGATCTACCAGTTGGTATACAGAATTATATGAACATGTTTGCTGATGATGTTAAGATAATAGGAAGGATAAGAAACTTAGATGATTGTCATGCCCTTCAAGATGACCTGGACAAAATAAGTATATGGAGCACCACTTGGCAAATTGAATTTAATGTTAATAAATGCCATGTTATGGAATATGGAATAGGAGAACATAGACCTCACACAACCTATATATTATGTGAGAAATCTTTAAAGAATTCTGATAAAGAAAGAGATCTAGGGGTGGTTCTAGATAGAAAACTATCACCTGAGAACCACATAAAGAATATTGTGCAAGGAGCCTATGCCACGCTTTCTAACTTCAGAATTGCTTTTAAATACATGGATGGCGATATACTAAAGAAATTGTTCACGACTATTGTGTGGCCAAAGCTAGAATATGCAGCGGTTGTGTGTGCCCATATTTTAAGAAGCACATCAACAAACTGGAAAAGGTGAAAAGACATGCTACTAAGTGGCTCCCAGAACTGAAGGGCAAGAGCTACGAGGAGAGGTTAGAGGCATTAAATATGCCAAAACTAGAAGACAGGAGAAAAAGAGGTGATATGATCACTTCATACAAAATAGTAACGGGAATTGAAAAAAATCGATAGGGAAGATTTCCTGAGACCTGGAACTTTAAGAACTAGCTAAACAGAGATGCCGAAGAAATATAAGAAAATTCAATTTCGCAAACAGAGTGGAAGACGGTTGGAACAAGTTAGGTGAGAAGGTGGTGGAGGCCAAGACCATCAGTAGTTTCAAAGCGTTATATGACAAAGAGTGCTGGGAAGACGGGACACCACGAGCGTAGCTCTCATCCTGTAACTACACTTAGATAATTACACTTAGATAATTACACCTTGGCAAGCACACCTTAGTAAGCACACCTCAGCAAACACACCTCGGCAAGCACACCTCAACAAGCACACCTTGGCAAGCACACCTCAGCAAGCACACCTTGACAAGCACACCTCGGCAAGCACACCTTGGCAAGCACACCTCAGCAAGCACACCTTGGCAAGCACATCTCCGCAAGCACACCTCGGCAAGCACACCTCGGCAAGCACTCCTTGGCAAGCACATCTCCTCAAGCACACCTTGACAAGCACACCTCGGCAAGCATACCTTGGTAAGCACACCTCGGCAAGCACACCTCGGCGAGCACACCTCAGCAAGCACACCTTAGGTGTGCAATTAGGTGAGTTCACCTTGGCAAGCACACCTCGGCAAGCACACCTCGGCGAGCACACCTCAGCAAGCACACCTTAGGTGTGCAATTAGGTGAGTTCACTTTGGCAAGTACACCTCAGCAAGCACACCTCAGGAAGCACACCACATGGACCAATGGTGGCAATTCCCTGGGTGGTACAACTGGGGTAACTAAGGAAAACATGACAACCAATTTATAATGTTGTAACTCGGGTCTCAAATTATGCACATTTCTAGTAAGTTTGGATTATACATAATGCGGTATTAAACTGAGGCTCATGTTAATACAAATAGCGGATTTATTGAGTTAATAAATAAGCTAAATGAAATTTGTGGGTCCAGGTCCTGAGCCCATTACGTGACTCTGTAACTATTTTCACTACCGCCAACTGTATGGGAATGGGGTGCATACAAAAATTAAGCAAAATAACTAGACTAGCATTCCTAACTCTAAAGGTGGCCGCTGTAGGTTACGCGAATATTTATTCACCCTTTCCAACACCCTTCAGCGAGAAAGAGGAGCTGTTGCAAGTTGCACGAACGTTCATGCAACATTTGGGAGGGCGAGAGGTCAACATTTAATCTGCAGTAGGCCCCAAACATACTATTACACATACAATGTAATACATCTAACTAAATGTGTCATGATAAAAGAAAGGCATAGAAGTAATTACATACACAAAATGTATAGTTAGAACGTTTATTCATCAAAATAGATGTCACTCATGTATTGATTTTTTTTCCTAAACCACATCCCGCCAAACACACGACGAATACTACGTTGCTCAGTGTTTGAACAAGTTTTAACACCAAACAAGTTATAACAACCAATATAGCAAGTTGTAACAACTGTCTAATACGTCATAAATGTTATACCAAGCTGTAATAAGTTGTAACGAGTTGTTACAACTTTATTACATCCCTGTATTACAAGTTGTAACGAGCGGAAAATAGGACTAGTTACGTTTTGTATTTTGCAGGGATGTACAACAGTTGTAAAAAGTCTGTATGATTGGTAGGGGGTGTGTGATTATCTTTACAACATGCTTTTCTATGTGCCAAGATGTTTAAATAATTACCACATTTTGTTTTTCATTATTGACAGAGTAATATAGTAATTTTCTAACCAACTGAAAAAAGAAATCAGAAGCAATGTATTGGACTGGAGAAATGTCACAAGTGAAGTACCACAGGGTTATGTTCGTGCATCAGTAATGCTCATTGTCTACATTAATAATCTTCCAGAAGAAATACAGAATTATATGAACATGTTTGCAAAGATACTAAGTGAAAATAAGATACATAGTCGATTGTCATGACCTTTAAAAAGACCTGGATAAAATAAGTATGGAGCACCACTTTACAAATGTAATTTAATGTGAATAAATGCCATGTTTTGGAATGTGGAGCTGGATAAAATAGACCACATACAACCTTTAAATTATGTGAAAAGCTTAATCAAATTCTAATAAAGAACGAGATGTAGGAGTGTTTCTAAATGCAAGACTGTCTCCCAATGACCACATAAGAACATTGTGCGAGGAGCCTATGCTACACTTTACAATTTCAGAATTGCTTTTAAATACAAACATGGTGAAACACTAAAGAAATTGTTTACGACCTTTGAGAGACCATAGTTGGACTATGCAACAGTTGTATGGGGCCCATTTCATTCACTTGGGCTCTAGGAGACTCGAACCACGGACCCCACGTGGGTAATAAAATAAGAAAATGTACAGTACTTATATAATTGGTGATAATATTAAAATAATTTAATAACAACACATAGCAATCTGTTTCAAGATCCAGTCGCAATGTATGACACAAGAGACATGTTTTTTTTCATTATATGTTGGTTGTTTGTAAATGTACTCTACGGTTTGTGCTCCGCGCTTCCAGGATTATACTTGACCATATGCTCCAATTTGTCCCGAAAAAAAAATTATGATATCAAATAGCATTCATTAAAAATATTAACAGTAAAGAACAGTTTTCTTCAACAATATGATGAAAATATTGCTTAGTCGATAATGCAAAAGCAAAATGTGGTAATTCGTGAAACAACTTGGTACCTCGAAAAGCAGTATTGCAAAGTTTAATACCAATGAAAGATACTTTTGACCGCGACTGTTCAACCTGAGAATCTAGATTTATTGTTCCATGTGCCTCTTGAAATTACTACAGTGATTCTGAAGCAGTACTGAGTAATTTGGTGGTTATGACAGTATTAAATGGAACTGTTCCTACAAGAGCCATTAACTTTCAAATGGGAGTGTCATGTGTCCCTCAGTTCCAATTAGATTTGTATAATCATTATTAAAAAGAGCCTTTCAATGTATAAATTATAAACATTATATTCATATAAATAAGTTTACCGAATAAAGTTGTTAACCATTCGACATGCATCGACGAAGCATCCTACTATAAGAAATATTACAACTCCTGATCACATATCTAGTAAAAATATCTAGAAAATGAAACTAGTGTTGGTCATTTAATAATAAAAAAAAAAATTGATACGGGTCCCATTGTTCTCCCTGCTTAATTAAGAACTCTATTTCGAACACCTATTTTGAGGGGGCCAAGGTTTGTGAGGCCAACTTCGACGAGTTGGCCTTAATGAGTGTGCCACTACTCTGGCAACTGTTTAAGATAACACCCGGCAACTGTTAGCCATAACATACACTGCTAGCGAAAGTTGTCTGAAAACTGTACAGCCCTTTAGAAGAGTGTTCCTCGCTTGTTGGTGTATATTCACTGAGCGTTTACTTTACTTCTGGAATACGTTAAGGACTAATATATACTTGCTAGTTGGTCAGTTATCTATTGTGGTGATATTTATAACCCTCCTGCAGTTGATTTGACAAACATTTATATAATTACTTTGCAGAAAATTATGTCCAGTAATCGATACACATCTATATATTCATTTTCATGTATGCAAAGAAGCTGACAATTTCTCACCTAAAATGAAGTTAAACGTTGTGCAGTTTTTAGTCTTTTAGTCATATATTATTTCTTGTCTAGGAAGGTCCATTTGTTAATAGAGTTAAGCGCCAGTAGAGCTGCCTGTCGCACGGGCAGTATGTCTGTGTTTGTCGTAGTTTTCTGGTTTGTTGGTCATCTAGTTTTATTGGCAATGACCAAAGATAAAATGCTAAATTTTAGAGAAATGTGTGAAAAATATTGTGCTGAATATTCTGCATTTATATTCTGCCAGATGATCTGTAGTTGCTCTTAAGTCACTGGACTCGTTTTATCCAAGTTCTTAAGACGAAATTACTTGGCCGAGAGATTCTAATATAATATTCTGAAAAATATTTGGGGCATATTATGTTCTGAAAACACACATTTGTAAATTGTTCAGCTCCTACCAAAGACCTGAAAGTCAAAACAAATCATTTACAGTACATTTGGTTATCTTGATACGTGGTCAAAAGTAAAATTATTTAATAGTGAATGTCCAAGCTTCGGGAGATGAAACATACAGAATTTACAAAATCCTGACCTTCGGAAGCTAAATAATGAATGAAGGAAATGCTCAGGACGTGTGTTGGTAGTCCATATGCACACCCACTGTAGTCTACTACCTAGCCTAGTATTCACCCCTACATGCTTAGAAATAATTCACAAATAAACGATACAACTGTCTGAAAGGAATCATCCATCCAGCAGACACAATAAGCTCGCTTTTCAACCATTCACTAATAACAGCCTCTCAAACTTTAACAGGTATTAATTTGATTGTTAAGAAAGAATGTTGTATATAATGATGTAGCAGGTCAACAGAAAATAATATAACAGTCAGCAAAGTAAACATCGACCTGGATTAATGTTATTTCTGTGCTTACTCTTTCTCAATGGGGAAAAAAAACTAGAAATCTTTTAGTCAGAAGCCAAACGTCGCCCTGAAAGGATTTGTAATTATTTGATCGCTATTGATAACTTTTTAATATCTAAGCCTTACTCATGGTATGAAAGATTATGAGAGTTCTAAGCTCTTTATAACTCATTTATGGTCGATGTAAACGGATATATTCTTGTTTGTACTTCTCAGATTCTTGATATTCAGTGTGATGATTGTGACATACTCTGAGATCTTGGTGACCTTTTGAGGGAGTAGATCTGGGTAGAGAGTTTCGTATATTATATTTGTGTTGCGCTACATATGTATCTCATGCACTGATCTAACATCTTTAAAATGTACAAAGTATGCTACGAACATTTTTGTGTAACGTATATGATACCAGTCACAGAAGTGTAGCTCTCATCCTGTAACTACACATAGGTAATTACACTCACCTGTTCGTATGTGTGATGGAGTGTCATAATATAACAGCTGTTTAGTAGTACCAAGAGAGAAAATAGTGTTGCATCTGATGAGCATTAAACCCTTACATCGATCTTTGTTGTAAATTTTCAGCCAAAAGTTTCTCTTATTTATATTAGTTTCTCATCAGCAGACCAAGGTAAAGGATTACTTGCTCTCAGTTTTCTAACTGGTGATAATAAGAAGAGTCTTTAATATACCCTAATATATAATATAGTGTCCCGCTATCACAGCACAAAGAATTATAGAGCAAGCAATGGACGGAGGAAGTGTTAACGTACCGTTGTCGGGGGTGATAAACTGGACGTGGTTGTTGCCTGTCTTTGCTACCCTGTGAGGGAGGGTTGGGTCGCCTGGCAACAAGTAGGTGGTGGTGGGGGACCGGGCCCGGGCGGTACTCCTCTTCCCACAGTCCTGTATCATGGGTGGTAGAGAGAGTAACACTGTTAATCATCCTGCAACACCAACGGCAAAGTATGTTGCAAATATCATGTCGCTGAAAGTATGTTTCTTGATGTCAAAATATGAAAAATTATTTTAAAATGTGTGCATTTGTATCTAAAATTAGCATATATGAACACAGAAACACACACGTTGACACATGTGGAAAAATATCCACTTTTACTATGATGGAATATGTATATATTAGTTATTCCTGATCTATAAGGACATTGAAGAATAAAAGAGTCACATGGTCTATATAAGAGCCACATGGTCTATGTAAGAGCCACATGGTCTACGTAAGAGCCACATGGTCTATGTAAGAGCCACATGGTCTATGTAAGAGCCACATGGTCTATGTAAGAGCCACATGGTTTATGTAAGTGCCACATGGTCTATGTAAGAGCCACATGGTCTATGTAAGAGCCACATGGTTTATGTAAGAGCCACATGGTCTACATAAGAGCCACATGGTCTATGTAAGAGCCACATGGTCTATGTAAGAGCCACATGGTCTATGTAAGAGCCACATGGTCTATGCAAGAGCCACATGGTCTTCATAAGAGCTACATGGTCTACGTATGAGCCACATGGTCTATGTGATCCTCTTACATGGACCGTGTTGCCTACGTAAGAGCCAAATGGTCTACGTAAGAGCCACATGGTCTACATAAGAGCAACATGGTGTACATAAGAGCCACATGGTCTACGTAAGAGCCACATGGTCTACGTAAGAGCCACATGGTCTACGTAAGAGCCACATGGTCCATGTCTGGCTATTCCTAAACGCAAGTCAAGCGTCTCCGGAAGAAAAGTGTTCAGCAGAAACCACTACATGTCACCCAATTAGGACACGAGGTGTCAGTATGGTTCTTACCAAGATACTTTAATAAATCAAATTGCCATATAAACTTTAGGGTAACTGTGTCATATAAATAAAACGATCAGTATTTAACTGACAGCTCGGATAGACTTAGTAGTCTTGAGTAGAAATTCCTAGTTTAAAGAGGCCGGGCAACTACATCCACTCTCATGGGCGCCATCTGGGTGGATGAGTACATGACGGTAGAAACACAACTAACATATCCTCATGTGTACCATATGGGTGGATGAGCACATGAGGGTGGATGCACAAATAACATTTAACTTCATCGGTGCTCCGTACCAGTTAACTACAATATCGTGCTTGAAGTTGATAGCAGAGAAAAGTAAGTCTGGTATTTACACATACCAGACAGAACACTTTGGGTCAACATCACAACAAAATAATCAGGAAGGAGAGTGAGGTGAGGTGGTCATAAAAATTGGATTCCATTTTGTCTTGTTGCATGTGTTTGCCATAACCATATTTTCCTTTTCAGGTCCGTGATAAAGTGGGCATAATGCCCATCAAGACGTAATTAATAAAACTAGCAAGGTTAATTAATATTTAATAATAGTTTTTGCCATTGTTTAAATAAAGTGTAATACTTCACAAAAAAGGTACCATTACCTGATATAAACAAGGCTTAACAAATTAACTTTCCGGTGCATGCTGCATTAATATTAAAGTTTAATCTTAACATAAGATTCTGAAGTTTAATCTACCGGCAGGTAAAGGAAGTCAGCATCATACCTGGTTGTGTACCTTATTGTGTTACTCAGGAGCCACATAAGGAGCACAGAGCCACACAAGGAGCAAAGAGTCACACAAGGAGCACAGAGCCACACAAGGAGCACAGAGCCACACAAGGAGCAAAGAGTCACACAAGGAGCACAGAGCCACACAAGGAGCACAGAGCCACACAAGGAGCACAGAGTCACACAAGGAGCACAGAGCCACACAAGGAGCACAGAGCCACACAAGGAGCACAGAGCCACACAAGGAGCACAGAGTCACACAAGGAGCACAGAGCCACACAAGGAGCACAGAGCCACACAAGGAGCACAGAGCCACACAAGGAGCACAGAGCCACACAAGGAGCACAGAGCCACACAAGGAGCACAGAGTCACACAAGGAGCACAGAGTCACACAAGGAGCACAGAGCCACACAAGGAGCACAGAGCCACACAAGGAGCACAGAGTCACACAAGGAGCACAGAGCCACACAAGGAGCACAGAGCCACACAAGGAGCACAGAGCCACACACGGAGCACAGAGCCACAGGAGCACAGAGCCACACAAGGAGCACAGAGCCACACAAGGAGCACAGAGTCACATAAAGAGCACAGAGCCATACAAGGAGCACAGAGCCATACAAGGAGCACAGAGCCATACAAGGAGCACAGAGTCACACAAGGAGCACAGAGCAACACAAGGAGCACAGAGCCACACAAGGAGCACAGAGCCACACAAGGAGCACAGAGCCATACAAGGAGCACAGAGTCACACAAGGAGCACAGAGCAACACAAGGAGCACAGAGCCACACAAGGAGCACAGAGCCACACAAGGAGCACAGAGTCACATAAAGAGCATAGAGCCACACAAGGAGCACAGAGCCACACAAGGAGCACAGAGCCACAGGAGCACAGAGCCACACAAGGAGCACAGAGTCCCACAAGGAGCACAGAGCCACACAAGGAGCACAGAGCCATACAAGGAGCACAGAGCCACACAAGGAGCACAGAGCCACTCAAGGAGCACAGAGCCACACAAGGAGCACAGAGCCACACACGGAGAACAGAGCCACACAAGGAGCACAGAACCACACAAGGTGCACAGAGCCACACACGGAGAACAGAGCCACACAAGGAGCACAGAGCCACACAAGGAGCACAGAGCCACACAAGGAGCACAGAGTCCCACAAGGAGCACAGAGCCACACAAGGAGCACAGAGCCATACAAGGTGTACAGAGCCACACAAGGAGCACAGAGTCACACAAGGAGCATAGAGCTACACAAGGAGCATTGAGCCACACAAGGAGCACAGAGCCACACAAGGAGCACAGAGTCACACAAGGAGCACAGAGCAACACAAGGAGCACAGAGTCACACAAGGAGCATAGAGCTACACAAGGAGCATTGAGCCACACAAGGAGCATAGAGCTACACAAGGAGCATTGAGCCACACAAGGAGCACAGAGACACTCCAGGGACTTTGTGTTACTTTTGGAGAGAAGCAACATTTATCTACGATCCAGAATCAGCAGATAAGCTGTTTTTCTATTTAGTTTATCTTAATTTAATTCCGTAACTTCTTCTCTATGAAGTGGACATATTTGAGGGAGTCAGTTGGATAAAACTCCTCAACACAAACTCACTAATTGATACACACACAAGCGCACCCGAGAGGACAGCACTCTGGAGACTTGGTTCTAAGGGCACGGATTCGATTACTGGTTAAGGCAGAAAGAAGTGGGTAGAGTTTATTTTGCCTGATGCTTCTGTTCACTTAGTAGTAAATAGATACCTGAGACTTAGATATCTCCTCCAGGGTGAATTCTGGGGATGTGTGTACTTACCTAGTTGTGCTTCCGGGAGTTAAGGTTCAGCTCTTTGGTCCTGCCTCTCAACCGTCAATCAACTGGTGTACAGATTCCTGAGCTTATTGGGCACTATCCTTTCTACATTCGAAACTGCGTATAGTCTGTCTCCACCACATCAATGCTTAAGACAATCTATTTGTTAACTTCTATGGCACTGTAATTGTTCCTTCTAATGTTTCTAAGATTCATTTGAGTACTCAGTTTCCATCTGTGTTCCTTAGTACCCTAGTACATGTGTCTGGAGTGTTTAATAAACTGTCTTTATCTACCCTAGCAACTCCTCTGAGAATCTTTTATGTGGTGATCATGTCTTCCATAACTGTTGCTTCTTCCAGCAATGTGAAGTTCAGTTCAAGTAGTCTCTCCTCATAGCTCATACCCCTCATTTTGGGTACCAGTGTGAGTGCATACATTTGAACCTTCCCCAGTTTAGTCTTATTCTTAACTATATATAGACTACACCCTATAGCTATATACTCCAGGATTGGTCGAATATATATGTGGTATATAAGGACCTAAATGATACTTTACACAAGTTTCTAAAGGCAGTTCTTATGTTGGCCAACCTGCCATATGCCAATGATAATATCCTCTTGATGTGAGCTTAAGGGAACAGTTCTGGTGTGATATCAACTCCCAGGTCTTTCTTTCTCCCAAATTCTTGAAAGTTTTTTTTTTCCCAAATAGTACCTTGTATCTGATCCCCTGTTCCCTATCCCTATCTTCATTACTTTGCATTTGCCTGAATTAAACTCTAATAACCATTCGTTGGATATTTTCCTTCCCTTTGTTCGTGTCATCTTGTTGGCTCAAGCTGTCTTTCTCTGTCTTAATCATTCTCATACTGTTGGCATCATCATCACCAAACATTAACAAGAAAGAGTTTATACCCTGGTGGAACATCATTTACGTAAAAACAAAAACAACACTAACCTCTCACTATGTGTGTGTGTGTGTGTGTGTGTGTGTGTGTGTGTGTGTGTGTGTTTACTAGTTGTGTTTACTAGTTGTGTTTTGCGGGGGTTGAGCTTTGCTCTTTCGGCCCGCCTCTCAACTGTCAATCAACTGTTTACTAACTACTTTTTTTTTTTTTTTTTTTTCCACACCACACACACCCCAGGAAGCAGCCCGTGACAGCTGACTAACTCCCAGGTACCTATTTACTGCTAGGTAACAGGGGCACTTAGGGTGAAAGAAACTTTGCCCATTTGTTTCTGCCTCGTGTGTGTGTGTGTGTGTGTGTGTGTGTGTGTGTGTGTGTGTGTGTGTGTGTGTGTGTGTGTGTGTGTGTGTGTGTGTGTGTGTGTGTGTGTGTGTGTGTGTGTGTGTGTGTGAGTGTGTGTGTGTACTCACCTAGTTGTGCTTGCGGGGGTTGACCTTTGGCTATTTGGTCCCGCCTCTCAACTGTCAATCAACTGGTGAACAGATTCCTGAGCCTACTGGGCTCTATCATATCTACATTTGAAACTGTATATGGAGTCAGCCTCCACCACATCACTGCCTAATGCATTCCATCCGTTAACTACTCTGACACTGAAAAAGTTCCTTCTAACGTCTCTGTGGCTCATGTGGGTACTCAGTTTCCACCTGTGTCCCCTTGTTCGCGTCCCACCAGTGTTGAATAGTTTATCCTTGTTTACCCGGTCGATTCCTCTGAGGATTTTGTAGGTTGTGATTATGTCTCCCTTTACTCTTCTGTCTTCCAGTGTCGTAAGGTGCATTTCCCGCAACCTTTCCTCGTAACTCATGCCTCTTAGTTCTGGGACTAGTGTAGTGGCATACCTTTGGACTTTTTCCAGCTTCGTCTTGTGCTTGACAAGGTACGGGCTCCATGCTGGGGCCGCATACTCCAGGATTGGTCTTACATATGTGGTGTGCAAGATTCTGAATGATTCCTTACACAGGTTCCTGAACGCTGTTTTGATGTCAGCCAGCCTCGCGTATGCCGCAGACGTTATTCTTTTTATGTGGGCTTCAGGAGACAGGTTTGGTGTGATATCAACTCCTAGATGTTTCTCTCTGTCCGTTTCATTAAGTACTTCATCTCCTATTCTCTATCCTGTGTCTGGCATCTTGTTTCCACTGCCTAGTTTCATTATTTTGCATTTACTCGGGTTGAACTTCAACAGCCATTTGTTGAACCATTCACTCAGTCTGTCTAGGTCATCTTGTAGCCTCCTACTATCGTCCTCAGTTTCAATCCTCCTCATAATTTTTGCATCATCGGCAAACATTGAGAGAAACGATTTTATACCCTCTGGGAGATCATTTACATATATCAGAAACAGTATAGGTCCAAGGACTGACCCCTGCGGGACTCCACTCGTAACGTCTCGCCAATCTAAGACCTCACCCCTCACACTGACTCAATGTCTTCTGTTGCTTAAGTACTCCTGTATCCAACGGAGTACCTTCCTTTTCACTCCAGCCTGCATCTCCAGCTTTCTCACTAGCCTCTTGTGTGGCACTGTATCAAAGGCTTTCTGACAATCCAAAAATATGCAGTCTGCCCACCCTTCTCTTTCTTGCCTTATTTTTGTTGCCTGGTCGTAGAATTCAAGTAACCCAATGAGGCAGGACCTGCCATCCCTGAATCCATGTTGGTGCTGTGTTACAAAGTTCTTTCGCTCCAGGTGATCCGCTAGCTTTCTTCGCACAATCTTCTCCATCAGCTTGCATGGTATGCAGGTTAGGGACACTGGCCTGTAATTCAGTGTCTCCTGTCTATCCCCTTTCTTGTATATCGGGACCACATTAGCTGCTGTGTGTGTGTGTGTGTGTGTGTGTGTGTGTGTATGTGTGTGTGTGTATGTGTGTGTGTGTGTGTGTGTGTGTGTGTGTGTGTGTGTGTGTGTGTGTGTGTGTGTGTGTGTGTGTGTGTATGTGTGTGTGTGTGTACTCACCTAGTTGTACTAACCTAGTTGTGCTTGCGGGGGTTGAGCTCTGGCTCTTTGGTCCCGCCTCTCAACTGTCAATCAACAGGTGTACAGGTTCCTGAGCCTATTGGGCTCTATCATATCTACACTTGAAACTGTGTATGGAGTCAGCCTCCACCACATCACTTCCTAATGCATTCCATTTGTCAACCACTCTGACACTAAATAAGTTCTTTCTAATATCTCTGTGGCTCATTTGAGCACTCAGTTTCCACCTGTGTCCCCTAGTGCGTGTGCCCCTTGTGTTAAACAGCATGTCTTTATCAACCCTATCAATTCCCTTGAGGATCTTGAATGTGGTGATCATGTCCCCCCTAACTCTTCTGTCTTCCAACGAAGTGAGGTTTAATTCCCGTAGTCTCTCCTCGCAGCTCATACCTCTCAGCTCGGGTACTAGTCTGGTGGCAAACCTTTGAACCTTTTCCATTTTAGTCTTATGCTTGACTAGATATGGACTCCATGCTGGTGCCGCATACTCCAGGATTGGTCTGACATATGTGGTATATAATGTTCTGAAAGATTCCTTACACAAGTTTCTAAAGGCCGTTCTTATGTTAGCCAACCTGGCATATGCTGCTGCTGTTATCCTCTTGATGTGAGCATCAAGGGACAGGTCTGGCGTGATATCAACCCCCAGGTCTTTCTCTCTCTCGGACTCTTGAAGTATTTCATCTCCCAAGTGATACCTTGTATCTGGTCTCCTGCTTCCTACCCCTATCTTCATTACATTACATTTGCTTGGATTAAACTCTAACAGCCATTTGTTCGACCATTCCTGCAGCTTGTCCAGGTCTTCTTGAAGCCTCAAGCTGTCCTCCTCTGTCTTAATCCTTCTCATAATTTTGGCGTCGTCAGCAAACATTGAGAGGAATGAGTCTATACACTCTGGGAGATCATTTACGAATATCAGAAACAGGATAGGTCCAAGTACAGAGCCCTGTGGGACTCCACTGGTGACTTCATGCCAGTCTGAGGTCTCACCCCTCACTGTAACTCTCTACTTCCTATTGTTTAGGTACTCCCTTATCCACTGGAGCGCCCTACCAGTTACTCCTGCCTGTTTCTCTAGCTTATGCATCAACCTTTTATGGGGTACTGTGTCAAAGGCTTTCCGACAGTCCAAAAAAATGCAGTCCGCCCACCCTTCTTTTTCTTGTTTAATCTTTGTCACCTGATCGTAGAATTCTATCAATCCTGTAAGGCAAGATTTACCCTCCCTGAACCCATGTTGATGGGTTGTCACGAAGTCTCTTCTCTCCAGATGTGTTACTAGGTTTTTTCTCACAATCTTCTCCATCACCTTGCATGGTATACAAGTTAAGGACACTGGCCTGTAGTTCAGTGCCTCTTGTCTGTCACCCTTTTTGTATATTGGTACTACATTAGCAGTCTTCCATATTTCTGGTAGGTCCCCCGTTTCCAGTAACCTACTATACACTATGGAGAGTGGTAGGCAAAGTGCTCCTGCACACTCTTTCAATACCCATGGCAAGATTCCATCCGACCCAACAGCTTTTCTCACATCCAGCTCCAATAGGTGCTTCTTGACCTCATCTCTTGTAATTTCGAACCTATCCAAGGTCACCTGGTTTGCTGCCACCTCTTCTAGCGCCGCGACATCTCCCTGTTCTATTGTAAAGACCTCCTGGAACCTTTTGTTGAGTTCTTCACACACCTCTTTGTCATTCTCTGTGTACCTGTCCTCGCCCACCCTAAGTTTCATCACCTGTTCCTTCACTGTTGTCTTCCTCCTGATGTGACTGTGTAGTAGCTTGGGTTCGGTCTTGGCTTTATTAGCTATATCATTTTCATACCTTTTCTCAGCTGCTCTTCTCACACTGACATACTCGTTCCTGGTTCTCTGGTATCTCTCTCTACTTTCTGTTGTTCTGTTATTACGGAAGTTCCTCCATGCCCTTTTGTTTTGCTCCTTTGCTTTCATACATTCCTTATTAAACCACGGATTCTTCCTTTGCTTCTCTGTTTTTTCCTGTCGGGCTGGGACAAACCTGCTTACAGCCTCCTGACATTTTTGGGTGACATAGTCCATCATGTCTTGTACGGACTTGGTTCCGAGTTCTGTGTCCCAATGTATATCCCATAGGAATTTATTCATTTCCTCATAGTTTCCCTTTCGGTACGCAAGCCCTTTGGTTCCCAGTTCTTTTTTGGGGGTGATAATTCCCAGCTCAACCAGGTACTCAAAGCTCAATACACTGTGATCACTCATTCCCAAGGGGGCTTCCAACTTAACTTCCCTTATATCCGACTCATTTAGGGTAAATATCAGATCAAGCAAGGCTGGTTCATCCCCTCCCTTCATTCTTGTCGGTCCCTTGACGTGTTGACTTAGAAAGTTTCTTGTGTGTGTGTGTGTGTGTGTGTGTGTGTGTGTGTGTGTGTGTGTGTGTGTGTGTGTGTGTGTGTGTGTGTGTGTGTGTGTGTGTTGTGTGTGTGTGTGTGTGTGTGTGTGTGTGTGTGTGTGTGTGTGTGTGTGTGTGTGTGTGTGTGTGTGTGTGTGTGTGTGTGTGTGTGTGTGTGTGTGTGTGTTTAATTGCCTTGTGTGGAGTTATCTAAGTGCGACGATAGGAGGATTACAGGATGAGAGCTACCCCTTCTGGTAGTAGTGTAATGTAGGAAGGAAGCCGACCCCAACATTCATGCTTGCAATGTTGCAGAACAACACTACAGTCATGATCGTGTTAGGGGTTCATGTTGCAATGTAGTTGTAAGATATTGCAAGCTATTGTAATGCAGCTGAAAAATTGCAAAGCATTGACAATGAAATGTTGCAAGTGAGCGAAGTTAAAAGGGAAAATCATAATGTTTCATACATATATCAAAATATTTTGTACATATAAATTGTTATAAAGAATCATTCAGTGAAAGTAATGTTTCTTCACCAATAGATTTTATAGCAGGTAAGAATTTCTTTCGGGTTAGATGTTCCCTTTAGGTAAGCGTTTCCTTTTCGGGTAAGAATTTCCTTTTCGAATAGGAGTTTTCTTTCGGGTATGAGGTTTCAGGCTATATATTGTATATAGTAGAGATAAGAGGAATAACAGAATAAATAGTAAATAGAGAGACGAATATTAGACTTAAGTTACAATTGATTAGAGTTAAATATATATAGAGAGGATTCTAGGTCGTATTAGTAAAATTAAGAGACAGTAGATAAGCATTTTATTGCAATCATAAAATAACAGTTAATGATTATAAATACTTTCCAGAGCAACTGAGTGAGAGAGTCACCTCCTAGTTTATTTATAATATAATAATGTCTATTCATCACTAGCTCCCTTAAATAGTTCTGTAGTAAGTAGTAAGAGAGAGGAAGATAGAGAGAAAGATTTGAGAGTTAAAGTTTGATAGACTCACATCCCACAGCACTTGCTGTTTAAATCATCAGCCACAATCTAAATAGTGTTATTGTAAGTATAGGAAAGAGAAAAAAAAGAGACAAAGACATAGAGGAAGAAAGAGATAGAGACATAGAGCAAGAAAGAAACAGAAACAAAAAGATAGACAGAATTAAGGGTCAAAGGTTACTACCGCTTGTCAACCAGCATCCAACACTACGTCCTGTCAATCCCTCAAACTATGCTAAATAGTGTTCATGAGCTCACCATAGCCCCTGCAACATGGAAATTTTGTTCTAGTAACTGATTCTAAAACAAACAGGCTCCTCCTCCTCCTGTTCCATCTCCACATGTACTCAATGCCCGACTTTCCATATACACCCCTGCTTCTGCTCCACCTCATTTTACAGAGCGACCTTTTTTAACTGAGTTCATAGTGTCTTAATTAGCAATGTCATCATTGTATTTCACAGAGTTCACTGCACATTCTTTTTTGTTTTTCAAAGTGTGTTAAATGTGTCTTACTTTATAGAGTTCTTTCAGATTTCTTGTTTTTCAAATCAAGTTTCCTTAAAACATCATTTCGTCAGTTTTGTTCGTTCTCAAATATCTCCATGATGAACCCTGCTTCCCCACTTATGTCATATTCACATATCAAGAACATTATAGGTCCAAGCTCTGAGTTACTCAACCACTGTCTCCACTATGATCTCTCACTGTTATTATGTGTCTTCTGCTGCTGAGGTTTTCTCTCACCCAGCTAACTATCATCCAATTACTCATGTTTGCTTCTAAAGTTTGAATAAAAAATCCCTTGCATTACGGTGTCATTCGCTTTATAGCTGACAGAAAAGATATATCCGTATAATCCTTGTCGATGCAATTTGAACACCCTCATCATATCTTACAAGTCTTGCAGGCTCATCAGACATGACCTCGAGCTGCGAACTCACGCAGTCGTTGTACGATATTACCCCAGGATTACTGTCAGGATTTCACATATATATAACGTGCAATAACCGTAATGATGGTGCATATAAACACAGCGTTTAAAACTAAAAAGAACATTTACTGATCAAAAAAGTACATAAATAAATAATGATTTGTCTTTAACTATCACAATAGTTATCCTCAACTATCCTGGTTGAGGATAGCCTCAACCACGTCTGTGATGAACGGCCGCTCTCGGCCTTCATTAATACTAACATTACTCAATTCACATGTATAGTCTCGCTGTATCCTACCACGTGAAAATATAGGTATATGATAATAAAATTCCTACTAGTTCTCTTGGGAACGCCTAGTCAACAAGGGGAAGGGGGGGGCAGATTACTTTGCTAGGAAACGATGGTATCTTCAGGAGGTTGTAGCGTCCATGTGTCGCCAGCTCCCTGATGTTCCGTCACCACATTCTTGGCTGCTTCCTGGTGTCACATGTACAATAATATTCTTTAGCATCGAAACACGAGTGTCCACAGCCTTTTGGTTGGCACAGTTAAACAAAACAATCCCTTTCTATGGTCACAGTCAACATCTCACTTGCCTCTTCACAGGCGAAAATCAAACTAAGCACTTGCTTACCGTGACCTCGGTTGTTTTCACTAGCCTCTTCAACGGCGATTTCTTGTAGATTCACACACCTCAAGTCGTCACTACTTCTAATACGAAAATGACATCGCGAGCAAGGCAAAGACTCAACCTAAATTGTAGCACAGCCACATCAGGAGAAAAACAACAGTAAAGGAACAGGAAATAAAATTAAGGGTAGGGGCAGAAGGATTCACTACAAACGACAAGAAAGTGTGTGAGGAACTGAATATGAAATTCCAGGAGGTCTTCACCTTAGAGCAAGGAGAAATTCCAGAGATAAGAGAGGGAATAGTGAACCAGGAACCACTGGAAGAGTTTGAGATTACCAGTGAGGAAGTAAGGAAGCTGTTACTAGAGTTGGATGTGACAAAGGCTATAAGCCCAGATGGAATCTCCCCTTGGATACTAAAGGAAGGAGCAGAAGCACTTTGCTTACCACTCTCCATAGTGTATAACAAATCACTGGCAACAGGGGAACTGCCAAAAATTTGGAAAGCAGCTAACGTAGTCCCGATATACAAGAAAGGGGATAGACAGGAGGCACTGAACTACAGGCCAGTGTCCCTAACCTGCATACCATGCAAGCTGATGGAGAAGATTGTGCGAAGAAAGCTAGTGGAACATCTAGAGTGAAGGAACTTTGTAACACAGCATCAACATGGGTTCAGGGATGGCAAGTCCTGCCTCACAGGGTTAATTGAATTCTACGACCAGGCAACAAAAATCAGGCAAGAAAGTGAAGGATGGGCAGACTGCATATTTTTGGATTGCCAGAAAGCCTTTGATACAGTTCCACACAAGAGGCTAGTGAAAAAGCTGGAGATACAGGCTGGAGTGAAAGGGAAGGTACTCCATTGAATAAGGGAGTACCTAAGCAACAGAAGATAACGAGTCACTGTGAGGGGTGAGGTCTCAGATTGGCGAGACATCACAAGTGGAGTACCGCAGGGGTTAATCCTTAGTTTCTGTTTCTGTTTGTAAGTAAATGATCTCCCGGCGAGTATAAACTCGTTTCTCTCAATGTTTGCTGATGACGCAAAAATTATGAGGAGGATTGAAACAGAGGAGGATAGAAGGAGGCTACAAGATGATCTGGACAGATTGAATGAATGGTCCAACAAATAGCTGCTCAAGTTCAACTCAAGTAAATGCAAAGTAATGAAACTAGGCGGCGGAAACAGAAGGCCAGACACAGGATACAGAATGGGAGATGAATTACTTCAGGAAACAGACAGAGAGAAAGATCTAAGGGTTGATATCACACCAAACCTGTCTCCTGAAGCCCACATAAAATGAATTACGTCTGCGGCATATGCGAGACTGGCTAACATCAGAACAACATTCAGGAACCTGTGTAAGGAATCATTCAGAATCTTGTATACCACATATGTAAGACCAATCCTGGAGTATGCGGCCCCAGCATGGAGCTCATACCACTTTAAGCACAAGACGAAGCTGGAAAAAGTTCAGAGGTATGCCACTAGACTAGTCCCGGAGCTAAGAGTCATGAGTTACGAGGAAAGGCTGCGTGAAATGCACCTCACGTCGCTAGAAGACAGAAGAGCTTGGGGAGATATGATCACCACATACAAAATTCTCAGGGGATTTGACAAGGTAGACAAGGATGGATTATTTAACAGGGGTGGTAAGCGAACAAGGGGACACAGGTGGAAATTGAGTACCCAAATGAGCCACAGGGACGTTAGAAGGAACTTATTCAGTGTCAGAGAAGTTAACAGGTGGGATGCATTAGGCAGTGATGTGGTGGAGGCTGACTCCATACACAGTTTTATATGTAGATATGATAGAGCCCAGTAGGCTCAGGAATCTGTACATCAGTTGATTGACGGTTGAGAGGCGGGACCAAAGAGCCAAAGCTCAACTCCCGCAAGCACAATTAGGTGAATACAATTAGGTGAGTACTTCTGACGCTGATTCTCTTATTCGGACACCACATCCTGCCTTGCCATCTTCCGCCACCGACCCAACACACTTTACATGTAAACTATTGTGTCTTGGTAACCGACATATTATGCCTCCACATTAATACCATAGTTACCCCTATCATGCTGAATATTTTTCATCTTGAGGAGTACAATTTCAAATTCTACTACAATGTCAAGATGGTTTGTACAGGGAATACATCGTAATCCCTGAGGTCATTAGCTAATTCCCTCGTGTTGCAAGTCTCTGATTTCTTTAAGTGTGTTCGTCACTCTAGCAATTATGAAAATTTTGAAAGAGCTTATCCCCTCCTCCTCTCCACATGAAACGAATTGATACTCTAACTTTAATGGCAAAGACTCTATCATACACACTGTAAATTTAATTACATTCTCATTATTTCAATCCTTGCATTTCTTTGACACCTGTTGAGAAAACCCGACTTCATTTGCTAATTTTTAATACAATATGCAGTTAGATAATTATAGACCCATATCTCTAACATCGTGTGTCTGTAAAGTGCTTGAACGCATTGACCTTAACCGACTCATGTATCGTATACAGGATCACCTGTCACCCCAACTGTTTGGATTTATGCCTGGGCTCAGTACACAACACTGTTTTGCAATAATCAATAATTAAAGAATTTAACAAATATTTAGCAGTAGAAACAAACTGCTTATTTATTAGAAGAAACAGACTGCTTATTCATCAGTAGAAACAGACTACTTATTCAACAGTAGAAACAGACTGACTGCTTATTCATCAGAAAAAATAGACTACTTATTCATTAGTAGCCTACCTCATTAATTCTCAACCTCAGTACACAGATAGTGTTAATGAACATTATACAATCATTGTTCCGTTCCTAAATACAGGAAGTATTGGAGTTAAATAAGTAAATAATACCATTAAATACGATAAATAGCATAACTTCACATCACTAAAACTAACACATGATTTTCATAGATTTGTCCAAAGAAACGGGTGGTCTTTTACTTCCGCCGGTTCCTCTCAGACAACGCTAGAGGCAGGACGTACAGGACCTTGTGTGCTGATATTTATCCTACCTCAAGTAATACTATCAAGAAGTGTTACCCCAAGACCCTAAGCAAGACCTACACATAAGGAAGTAACAATACAAACAAAAAGGAAAGTGGAACACACAATACTGGTGAGCAGGGAGGGATATTTCTCAAGCAAAACCTCCCCTCGTGTGCCTCTCACGACGCCATAGCAAGCACAACCCACCTACCACAGCAGCACTTGCTTTCATCGATAATTTTACTAGTCCAGGGTCCTACCAGACAACTATTGCACTAGGTCAACGTCTCCAAGTAAGGCAGTTATTACCAACAAGAACATTACTTCATCCAGGGAGGAGGAAAGGCCAGCTTTCACCCAGCCATTTTGAACTTCAAACGTCCAGTGACGCTGCAGCCTACCCGCCCAGATTTTAGTTGGTGCTCCCTAGCTACTGTTAACACCGCCGAGTGTCAACTCCAGCGCCTTTTGAAGTGAAGTGTACTGCTCACTGGATGGAGTATTTTCTACAATGCAACATTCATCTGTACTCTTCGTTTCTGTAATCGTCGCCCTCGTCCTCCCATGACGTCACGGCAGCCCATGACGTCACGCCAGTCCATGACGTCAGCCCAGGTTCAGGAAACCGACGCCAGGATCGCCTCCGGATGTAAACAACGCCGCCACTCACCTCTCCCCACACGACTCCTCGTGGATTGTTTTCCACGATAGCCAAAGTTGTTCTGAAGATACCACAGCCCGAAGCTAAGTAAACTATAGCTGGTACACACTGTGCTATACAATAATTGCGATTTAATAAGGAAATAACCCTGTACATCAAATATTCTTTCCTCCAGTGACTTGATAAGAGGAATTAGCTGCCCATTCCTCACTTAATTCCTTTTTGTGGTGTTTGAAGCTACAAGTTCCATTGTTCATTAGTAATGTTATGTTAAGTGATTCCAAGTACATTCTGGTGCAGTGTATTAAGTATAAATAATATTGTTTTTTTTTTCAGCAGTTGAAGTGCATTATAGACAAATTTTATGTTTTCCCCAGACCTTAATCTGAAGTTTCCTTTAGCATTTTATATTAAATGTTATAGTATGTGTTTATAGTACTGTACTCTATAACTTTATTATAAGCTAATTACAGCAGTTGCTATAACATTGCAGAATATTCTTGTATTCTTTCCACAGTGATTATTATTATTATTATTTACACATTTACAGAAAGTTAATTTGTTTTAAATTCTTGATGCCTTATTGCTACATGTTCTGCATTACATGTTAATTCTTTTGTGTAAATTTTCTACATTTTATCCATTATTAAGTATCATATTGTACTACATGTTGAGTGTTGTATACTTGTGTAATTATTTTCATGAAATTTACATCTCTCAGTTTCAGGAAAAAAAAATTACTATGCTTTACCTGATCCAATTAATTTACATAACTCCAGTTTCAAGTCATGTGCATACCAGATTGCATATTTAATTTACAATGTTGCTGATTTATATATTTTGTGGGTGTGTGATATTTCTCAGTTTTATGATAAAATTTACTATGCTTTACCTGATCCAATTAATTTACATAACTCCAGTTTCAAGTCATGTGCATACCAGATTGCATATTTAATTTATAATTTTGCTGATTCATATATTTTGTGTGTGTGAGGGGTGTTGTATACTTGTGTGTTGTATACTTGTTCAATTATTTTCATGAAATTTACATTTCTCAATTTTATGATAAAATTTACTATGCTTTACCTGATCCAATTAATTTACATAACTCCAGTTTCAAGTCATGTGCATACCAGATTTTAATTTACAATTTTGCTGATTTATATATTTTATATTTTGTGTGTGTGTGATATTTCTCAGTTTTATGATAAAATTTACTATGCTTTACCTGATCCAATTAATTTACATAACTCCAGTTTCAAGTCATGTGCATGCCAGATTGCATATTTAATTTATAATTTTGCTGATTCATATATTTAGTGTGTGTGTGTGTGTGTGTGTGAGGGGTGGAGGCCAGCACAACCACAGGCCTCCCCACCACCGATGGAGACTCAGTCACCAGAAGAACTGGCTACTTCCCACGGCAATATTAACATGGACTCAGAAAGCAGCCAGTCAGTCGAGGAGGGTGAGTATCAAGACGTTCTAACAAGGCAACAGAAGAAACGGTTAAGACAGGATGCAAGGCATAGTGTTGACAGTAATGGTACACTTAACGGAAACGACAAGAGAATGAAGAACGACGCCGAGACTGATGTCGACAAACGGACGGAACGATGTCAGGAAGGTGAGGGTCAGCGGAGGAGGCTTCTTTTCCCTGCCTCATGCACGCTGGCCTATCATCAGAAGCTGCTGTGGACAGTCACACTTGGAAGAGAACACCGCAAGTTCGAGCCCCTGCTGAAGGAAGGTGTAAACAGACCTTACTTAACGGTAGGATCTATGGAGGCAGTGGAGTATCTTACCCAGCAAGGATATGATGGAATTGTTATGGAAATACCGGAGGGGAACGAGAAGCTGACGAAGGTAATTATCTATAAATACCCTCAGATTCTGGACCCCGAATTCATCCTCGACGACCAACGATTTGTGTGGGCCAAGCGTCACCTTATTAAAGGTGAAGCTAGGAGTCAGGTGGTGGCTCTAGTGAGAGGTGAAGTTCCCGAGAAAGTGTTCATCACCGGGGCTGGCTACAGGCATGTAGCAAAGTATGTGGAAGAGCCCATAATATGCCTGAAATGCTGCAGATGGGGGCACAAATCCTGGAGCTGTCAAAATGATCCACGATGTCGTTTCTGCGGAAAGTCTCACCTCTCTAATGTGTGTAGAAACAGACTTAATCTGGGTGAGAAAATAGTTCCCAGATGCTGCAACTGTGGAGGCGTTCACAATGCCAGCTCAGCTGTGTGTAGCAAGAGGCCGAGTATGGGTGTTATCCGGCCGGTGAATGTTACAGAGCAAGCAAGAGCTCTTACCCAGACACCGGGAGCACAGCAAAACAGTCTGCCCCAAACAGCACCAGTGAACCGGACGAATGCGTGGGTAAAGGAGTCTCCTTTACTTCGTCAGGCTCAAGCAACAAGCAGCCACGCCACCACTCAGGACTCCGGCAGTGACAATGTAACGGTGAGTGAAGTGGCTACTGTGGCTCAGAAAGAGGGTCATAATAATATGACCAAGGAGGTGTGGGCTGAACTAAGAAAAGTTGGTGAGTTCCTCCAAAATCTTGGGCAGAGAATCGAGTCCATCGAGGCGAAATTAAACGTTCAGGAGGTCAAGGAAATTCACAAAACTGTGAAAGAAAATCAGGATATAGTGGTTGAGGGCAATAATGAAATATTGAGTGCTGAAATGAAAGAAAGTGAAGTGTGTGTGAATGATGGCAGTCGTAGTGAAAGGAAGAACCCTATAATTACACATAAAATGAAGGAATCATTTGGGCCAATAATGGACGTCTCAGGGCTGAAAAAATCTCTTGAGAATCGCAATGTCGCTTTTACTGGTGAACTTGGGAGGAGGTGGGAGATGTTATGCCAGGTATGGCTATCATTTAGTGAATTTATAGGGGATGACTTAGGCAGTAAATTGATTAATAATGGATCACCCTAGACTGAAAGTTTTGTCATGGAATGTTAATGGTTTAAGAAACAGGGTTACAGATGTTCATTGTTATGTGATGGGAAATGATATTGATGTTGTAGCTCTCCAGGAGACAGGGGATAGGAATGAAGGCTTATTGAAATTAAATGGTTATAAAGGGTTTCACTTCTTCGCCGCAAATAACATCAGAGGCACGTCAATTTATGTAAAGAACTCCATACCAGCAGAGTTAGTAGAACCGCCATCAAAAACGCAAGGTATAGAGAGTGTCTGTGTTAAATTATCATTAAGGGAAGGGGAATTTATTGTAGTTAATTTGTATGTATCCAGGAACTGCTTCGACGCCAACTATCTACCTGACTGCATTTATACTGATCCTTCACTGGTCATTGGGGACCTTAATGCTCGGCACACAAGCCTTGGGACAGTGGGTAGCATTAGTACTAATGGGGTCAAGTGGTTACAGTTTCTACAAGATCATCCAGATACCTGTCTATTGGGAAACAATGAACCAACTCACATCAGGGGAGGACGGCTTGACTATGCCTGCATTTTAAACTCTCAGGGGATTATGGGGGAGGCTCGGGTTGTTCGGGAACTACTTAGTGACCACTTTGCCTTGAACGTTGAATTACCACTGGGGAAAAAACAAGTCCACTTTCAAAGGAAAAGGCTAAATATTAATAAAGATATGAAAAATTATTATATTCAAAATATGGGAGATTGGTATCTACAATACACGCCACTCTGCGTTGATAGTTTTTACGAGGATATGGTCGAGAACATAGAGAAATTAGTACAGAGGGAAAATAACGGGGGCAGGGGAAGCAAGACGCATGGACCTAAGAAATTTAAATATTCCAATGATCAGCAAGTCAAGGGGTGGGAGAGAATGCTACGGAGTGCACATAAAGAATGGATAAAAAATGGAATGAGGGATGAAGAGAAAAATACAATGTTGGAAGTGGCTAGGGAATGCAGTCAGGTGAGGAAGGAGGCGCGGGACAGATACTGGCAAGACTTTGCTCAGTCCATTGGTAATACTAAGAACCTTAAAGACATATGGAGAGCAGTAAATAAAGTCAGGGGTTGTAAGACCAAATTCATTGCTCACTCAGATCCAGGGAAGGTTGCTAATGAGTTAGTAGATAAATGGGCTAGTGCTGCTGGTATGGAGTCCTTACAGGCAGACACGAGAATCACCATTGAGTCATGGGAAAATATTAGAAATGGAGTAACTTTATGTGCCTTAAATACAAGATCTATAGCGTGCACTGAGATAACCCACGATGACCTACTGGATGCTATAAAAAGTGGCAGCTCTACTGCTCCTGGGAAAGATGGAGTAACGTATGACATTCTTAATTATTTAGCCGGTATGAAACCTAGTCCCTTACTTGATTTGTTTAATATGAGTTATAGAGAGGGAAAGTTACCAAGAAAATGGAAAGAGGCAGTCATCATTCCTATCCCTAAGTCAAACGGTGGCTACAGACCTGTCTCCTTAATATCCTGCTTTTGGAAAATGATGGAAAGGATTTTGTTAAATAGGCTACTCTACCTTGTATGTGATAACATGTCCAGTAATCTCTTTGGTTTTATCAAAGGCAAGAGTACTGCGGATTGTCTCTTAAAGTGTTTGTCTAATATGGATGACAATTGTAGAGTTTTTGTTGATCTACAAGGAGCATTTGATAAAGCCAATGGGGAAGTAATCTTATACGAATTAGCCAATCTGGGAATAACAGGGAGATTGTTACACTGGATAATGGATTATCTACAAGGCAGAAAAGGTCAGGTGTATTATCAGGGATGCATGTCTGAGGAACGGAGGTTTCAGTTAGGTACCCCACAAGGGGGAGTATTAAGTCCCACCTTATTCAATGTATTAATGAACAGATTAGCATCAGAAATGTATCCTCCAGGGGTCACGACGATCATATATGCTGATGACATTCTTATACAAGGCACTTCCGGGAACAAAATTCAAACTGCTCTTAACATACTTGGTACAACCTGTCACAAGTTAGGCTTAGTTATAAAAGCAGATAAAACCAAATATGAGTATAGGAAACGAAGAAATATAACACTTACTCTAAATGGTGTGGAACTGAGCCGTGTTCAGAAGTACAAGTATCTGGGCATGTATGTTGGATACACATGTGAGAGTAAAAATGCTGAAATAAATCATATCAGCACCTTATGTAAATCCCGTCTGCATCCTCTAAAAGCACTGGCTTTTTCTGGTAAAGGTGTTGGGGTACCTATCTTACGGATGTTATACATAAGCACTGTTCGGTCCCTGATAGACTACGCAGCACCCGTTTTGTCTTACACAGGCCAAGGCAGAATTCAAAAAATAGAGCTGATACAGAACGAGGCTATGAGGATTATTCTTGGATGTCAAAGAAATGCAATGATTGAAATAATGAGAATGGAATTAAATTTACAGAGTGTGTGTGATAGAGTCCGTGACATTAACACTAGAGTAGCTATTCGTTTCATGCGGAGAAAAGGAGGGGATAAGCTGTTTGAGAGCGTTCAGACCTGCTTGAGTGACGTACACACTTCCAGGAAACTGAGGGAGACACGCTACACGAGGGGATTAGCTCATGACCTCAGGGAATACGATGTACTTGACTGCTGTAAACCCTCTCGACAGGGTAATATGTCTGCTCCCTGGAAAGTACAGAAAATAGACGTCGATATTGTACCCCTCAATGTGAAAAAGATTCATCATGAACCGGGACAATTACGGTGTATGTATGGAAGCATGATATCCCGGTTACCAAGAGGCAACAGTTTACATGTATATTGCGACGGGTCGGTGGCGGAGGATGGCAGGGCAGGGTGTGGTGTCTTAATAAGGGAATATACGGAGTTTGGGACTGTGGACAGGAAAATTGAACTCCGGCTTAGTAATTATATATCATCCACACAAGCTGAACTGCAGGCCATTCTGGCGTGTTTGGAGGAAGTACGTCATGACGACAAAAATGTTTTTGTATTTGTCGATAGCCGAGGAGCACTGGAGTCCTTAAACAGTCGAAACCCAGTCTTCATGTCTATAGTTGAGGATTGTAAGAGAAGAATAGCTGAGATACAGCTGAAAGGTCATAGTGTGAAATTCATGTGGATTCCATCTCATGTTGGAATAGTGCTCAACGAGGTGGCGGATGACTTGGCCAAACGTGCCACATCAAAACCACAAATTGACATTGAATGTGAATTCACAATGAGACAAATAAGAAGCAAAATCAGAAATATTCAGGCACAGGCAGGAGTGGAGAGGAGAGGAGAGGGATAATGTATGAGAGAAGTCTAACCATGCAACACTACATGTATGTGAGTCAAAACACCCTTTTCACTTATGGTAAAAGGAGAAATGTTTGGAGTGACTCTGTGTACATGCGGCTCAGGCTTGGGTACAAATATTACTGGGAATATGGGATAGGCGTTCATGATAATGACACGAAGTGTAAACTATGTGGTATGTTAAGGTCTCACACCCTTGCCCATTATGTTCTTGATTGTCCGTTGATTAATGTATATAGAAACACTGAGATAAGGACTGTTCCTGAGCAAATAGCCTGGATGTGTCACAAAGGAAAGGTTGATGATATTCTTGAGAGATATAAGAATTTTGCACCAAGACTGTAATATTTTGTTGAATTATCCGTATAACTAGGTCATAAAAGTATTTGTGTACGTCTGATACCATACCACTTGTGAAGGAGGAAATGTACATGTTTATCTCTCAGAATGTTTGGTAACAGGTTTATTGTTTGTGATGTGTGTCTATGTATGTACTAACACGTTGTACTGAACGGGGTGAGAATAGCTTGAGCTACCTCATCCCTTTGTGTGTATTTTACCTCAATAAACTTATTTCAATTTCAATTTCAATTCAATTTACTTCCGCGGAGTTTGACGCACAAGTTATAAATTTAACTAACTTTGGTTGTACTTCCTCGTAAATTTATCTAATATATGAGTGTGGATTAACTTCACATAAGGGTTACTGACAAATTAATAAATTTTAATTAAATACTAGAGGTTGATGAGAGGTTACAAACACCAAATTTATACAGACATTTATCTACATAAGAGAGTTATTTAATATAAAATTATATAAAAAAAATATAATATTACACCATTCTCTTTACTGCGCAATATTATACTTATTTTACTTGTGCCAATCCTTATACAGGGCATGATATTATTAGGCTAGTGTTGTTGGAAAACCCGACACCATTTACTAATATTACATGCAATATGCAGATAATATTGTTGCTGATGTATACACAAGTTAACCCATAGAAAATGTAGCTTGTAATTAAATTTTCCGTCAATAGAAAATGGGATATCATTGCCACATAGTACTATAAATTCACCAGCCATTCTGTTGAGAATTATTCTTAAATACAGTAGTCTTTGGACTCATTACAACATAAAAACATCTCATTTGAATTAACTTAATTATCAGTATCAAAATAGAGTAAATGTGACCCTTCTATCACTTAATGACATCTGGACAAAGTGAGCCAGGAGCATCAGTGGTGGTGAAGATCAACCATTGTTAAGACCAGAGGGGCTGGGGAGCAAATTCAGCTCCTATAATTTTTTTTTTTTTCGAGATATATACAAGAGTTGTTACATTCTTGTACAGCCACTAGTACGCGTAGCGTTTCGGGCAGGTCCCTGGAATACGATCCCCTGCCGCGAAGAATCGTTTTTTCATCCAAGTACACATTTTACTGTTGCGTTAAACAGAGGCTACAGTTAAGGAATTGCGCCCAGTAAATCCTCCCCGGCCAGGATACGAACCCATGACATAGCGCTCGCGGAACGCCAGGCGAGTGTCTTACCACTACACCACAGAGACTGGTGAAATTCTCTTGGACGAAGTGTTATGGAGATCACATCAGTGCTCTACCATAATCAACACGCACTCAACATAACCAAGGGAAGTGTCTTACCAAAACCCGGTTATGTAATCATTTCTGGCCAGTTAATATTAGGTAGATATAGGGTGAACCAGTTAGCACGAGAAAAAGCCTCTAAATACAGGTAATTAAGCCTTGGTCCATATTTAATAATATGAATGTTTCATCTGATATAGCTGTCATATGTTAGGATTCCGGCTTTACAGGTAGTGCCCTTTGACAGGAACAAGAAGAGGAATCAAGAATTAATTTTGGTACATCAGGTACTTGGGCGATGGAAGCTAGCCTCTCATGAGAATAATTTGGAGTCTACATCCCAGATATACCTGGTGGACTAAGCTTACCATACAATAAGATAAGGCACCTCCTCAATTTATATACTAATATATGTAGTTTAATACTGTAGTTTGATTGGCTGCATTTATATAAATTTAATATAAACCCCCCTAATGTGTAAGGATCGATTTGTGAGAATTTGCAGAAATAGTCTGCTAATCATCATACAAATTGTTATCGATGTATATAAATTCTATATAAATTCATACAAATTAAATAAATATAAATCTCACAGGTCGGTTCCCACATTATATGGTCATATTCGATCCGGATGACAGACTATTTGGTCATCTTTGTATGGGATGAACCAGTTAACCAGTGGATTCATTAAATACACAGGTACTAGTGTGATTTATTCAATTACAATACATCGCCAGTCAAAGACCGGCAGCGTAACCTCGAGCGAGCTCAAGAACCCCTCAGCCCAGCCTTATCAGCGGTGTCATGGTCAACCATCAATTGGTGGAGTGTTATTCAGTGAAATGACAGTGCTTATTTTAAAGCCAGCCAAATTAGTGGCTGTGTCCTCGCAAGATTATTCACGATTTTGTGGTGATAATTTCGCGAGGTCACTGATAATATTTAATACTTCTAGATAATACTAGAAGTTTCATAGAGGCTATTAAGAGGCTATCATCAATAATTATGTACATTATTTCTCTTAAATAGAGAATTATTCAATATACATTGCACTAGTATTCTCAATACAATGTTTACCAATTGCCAACCCACAACAGGGTAGGATATACATTGACTAGTGTTTATTGATATCCTAGTCCCCTATTAGCATTGACTAGTTGAACTATTTTTTGTTTATCCTAGTCCTATTTATTACCATAGTCTAGTTGTACTATATTGAACAAACTAGCACCATTAATTAATTGTACAGACCCTATTTTGGGTGTAATTGTTATCAGCTCGAGTTGAGTTGTGTATATATAATAATTTACTTAAGACCATTACACCTTTGAGTGATTAATTAGTGTCTATACCATCCTAGGGTGATAATTGAGGAGCTAACCTAAAGGTACTTCCAGTGACACTGGTTTATCACTCAAATCATTAGTGTGTAAGATTATATATATATATATATATATATATATATATATATATATATATATATATATATATATATATATATATATATATATATATATAATGTGTATTAATTTTAAGTGCTAACCTTTAGTAGAGGTAGGATTATAGCCTAGTGATTGCAGAATTTTACTCTAGGCTATCATTAGTACTTGTTCAGCATTTGAGCAACCCAAGTACAAGCCCCACAAGGCTTAACCAGTTAGCCAGTATGGATACGGCTGGCAATGAGAAAACTGTCATACATCCAGTACTACAATTGCTGGACTTACCTCAACCTGATCAGACTGCTGACTCATTACAATCCTTCAGCATGTGTGGGATATTTGGGTTTGATTCTGATTAATTAATAATTAAAATAGTAAATTAAATTACGAAGGACCACTCGCTTTTAAAGTAAAGAGGGAAACTGAGAATTTCAGATCATTAGATAAAATTCTAGAGAAAACCAGTGACTATGGATATGACTAGAAAGTATGATCATAATAATAATTAATGGGCTGTATTATTAAAGAAGCAAACCTTAAACACCTACTTTGGGGGGTTATTACTGGAGGTCAGTACGTCCAGGAATTAGTGTGGTTCGTTCACTAATTCAATTAATAATAATCTAATCCTATAAATAATGCTGAATATAATATTATTCATATAAAGAAGAACATGAATATGAACATAGCAATGAATTACAGTAAATCACACATTATGTTGAAACATTCTGAATGTATCAAATTGCTAGAATATGGGAAAAAGCAATAAGCCTTAGCTGGTAGTAGGTTCCTTTAGATAACCCTGGAAGTCCTCTTAATCTCCAAGTCTGGTACACTGACGAATGGCACGGTTAACATGGAGAAGACAGCGTGAGGAATTCGTCTCTCGAGCTGCAAGATAAATAACTACCAGTAGCAATTGATTTAACTACTCAATTCATATTCAAGATTATTGATATCTACAGATGGAATTCTAATCACCTGTTATTAGGTGTTATCTCGCCGCGTGACGCGCAATCACCCCGCTATTATTGAACCTGTAAATGATGCATCAAATAAAGGGTACTTAGCTGTGGGCACTGTATAAGTATTAAGATTGCCGTAATTTCGCATCCCAGGCTCCGGTGAACCTATCCTGGATTGATGCGTTTCAAGCTGGCTGATCACGTGTCGTCAGGAACCAAGTCTAGGGTCCCTCCTTTAACACCAGCACTAGTTGAAGATATTATCTGCAAGGTCGTTCACGCCTCACAGTGGCGGCTTTCATCTGCGGATGAATAACACCTGCCCGATTTGCTGGGCAATGGCGTCGTTTTGAGTACGGTAAGTACAGTTCTGCCTCCTTCCGGCTCTGCACGTGTTCGCGTACCGACTGAGGATGGCGTCCCCCAACCCACGCCGAGTCGACGTTCATGACACAAATTATTGTCTTGAACATTAATATTTCTCGCATTCGCGCTTGAAACTCTAAAGACTGGACGGGTTTATTATTTAGAGGAACGAAATATTATTATTTAACTATTTAAGAATAGTAAATATATAAGGGAGAGGAATTAATGTCTCCCCATGGCATTCATTGATGACGTTAACACTATCGCGAGGTAGACGGCATAATTCTAACGCTCTATTCGGCTTTTAGTTAGAGAACAATTCGTCTGCAATCAGTTGTCATACAGAATGCTTTAATTATGGAGAATCGTATTTAATTCTCACACAAATTGAATATAATGTGTTTTACTGTAAAGAAATCTGACGCAATACTGGCGTCAGGTGACGTGAGAATTCTAGCCTAATGCACAGATGAATTATTAGTACAGGAGAATTCTACGAGTTGTTAATTTTACTTACTACAATATTAAGTATGGTTAGTAATAAGTAATGAGAATACAACAATGCTGTATTCGATGTTGGAAATATCCAACAGCATGGAGTTTGAGTCACTACTAAGAACATTCAGTCTTAAGGTTGATATAACTAGTAGTGAGTGGATGACCAAAGTAGTCCTTCAACGAAAATTGTCCAGCGACATACTTGATGCACAAGTATGATACACACATCAACGTAACACAATCCTGACAGTACAGGACATCACTGAAGGTTTGCGTTCCATCAGAGACAAACGACGTGCAAACGAGGAAGTTAAGGCCTCGTGCGAGCCTTCAGAAATAGAAAATAATAGTCAATTAAAGGGTAAAACAAGTACCTGAAATAAACATTAGTCAATTACTCTCACACCAAGTTGGAGAAAATCTGACAATGCAGCAGAATCCTCCAAGCCTACTGTTACTTGTTCACCCAAACCGGTAACTTCCAAGCGTGCAGTAGGCTGGGGGACATGTATGTTCTGCAAAAAGTAACATTCGAGATACCATTGTGCTAATTATCCAGACAGAGACACTTGTACTCCAGGAATTAGAGAGATGTTCAAGGTGTCTCAAGTCACACAACATAGACTATTGTGATACCCAATTCAACAGCTGCAACAGGTGTAGAAGAGGTAGGCACCATGCAGCACTATGCAAACATACGAAATTAACGTATTCATGACCCAAGGTGGAAGATAGCATTCCCACCACAGTACAGTTTTGCAAGGTGCGAGAAAAAATCAGTGTCCAAGCGGCAGAGTACAAAAGTAATGGGATTTTGCCAACTGCACAAATTACCATCCAGAATAAGAGGGCCAAGGTCCATACCCGTGGGTTGTTTGACCAAGGGTCCCAGAGAGCATATGTCACTAAAAAGTTGGCAGATGAACTACAGTTAAGGCCTGTAGTTCTGACAACTCATCAACATCTCAGGGTTTCTAACTGATACAGGACCTCAAGTCTACCAGGTGGTACAACCATCAGAATGTTTAGGCAGGTACGTCTGTCAAATACAAGCCATTGTGGTCGACAAAATACCAGCAGACCTACAAGTACAAGGTCTGAGAGCAACAGCCAAATTCCTAAGAAATAGAGGAATAAAATTGGCCGATAATATTAAACCAAATCACCTCACCAATTTCGGTATCCTTGTAGGTACAGACGACTACCATCGATTCATTGGTAGCCCTACTAAATATCAGGGCATAACCAAGCTAAATTGTGCAGGAGGCAAATTACTCTCAGGCCCAGTATTAGACCTGAAGAGACTTATGCCTGCAGATAAACAATACCAGTAGAAATCTAAATTTGTCAGCTGATTATATTTCTCCTTGAGCATTAAACTAAGGAGATTACAGCTGACTGTAGCAAAAGAGGTTGATGTTAATTTAATATCATCATTTAAAGCTGAAGATAAGTTCATGAGGCCTCAGTGGCAAATCAGTGAACAGTAGCCTAAACAGCTACAAGTCATTGCGACCAATGACACTGAATCCATTGCAGGCTCAGAACCATACTTGACTTTAATGATGGACTATTCAATCCTCTGAATTAACTAAATTAAACCCCAATTAATGAGACGACTGATTTTGATACATTTATTATTTAATCAAGATTAATTCCATGGGCCCCAGTGTTTATATATCAGTGAGCAGTTACCTGAACAAGCATCAAGTTATATCTAATGTCACTGATCCCACTGCAGTCCCTGAATCATACTTGACTGTAGTACTTGATCACATTCAGTCTTCTGGGTTAAATAATATGTATATAGGTTATAATTTTAGCTTTTCAAGAGTTAACAGGGAAATGAAATCGCATTAGACTTCTAAACCCTGCAACTCTAGTACGTGACATCCGTCCTGTATGAACAGATGCACAAATGTGTGATTACTAACTACTAACATCAAATTAATGTAATAATTCGAAGGAGGAGTATCGGTGTTCGTCTGTTCTAAATAGAACTTCGACCTGTGAGGAGCCCCCCGGGGAATTATGTCGGAAAACCCGACACCATTTACTAATATTACATGCAATATGCAGATAATATTGCTACTGCTGTATACACAAGTTTACCCATAGAAAATGTAGCTAGTAGTGGAATTTTCCATCAATAGAAAAGGGGGATATCATTGCCACATAGTACTATAAATTTACCAGCTATTCTGTTGGAAATTAATCTTATATACAGTAGTCTTTGGACTTATTACATCATAAAAAATCTCATTTGAATTAACTTAATTATCAGTATCAAAATAGAGTAAATGTGACCCTTCTATCCCTTACTGACATCTGGACAAAGTGAACCAGGAGCGTAAGTGGTTGTGAAGATCAACCATTGTTAAGACCAGAGGCGCTGGGGAGCAAATTCAGCTCCTATAATTCTCTTGGACGAAGTGTTATGGAGATCAAATTAGTGCTCTACAATCATCCATATGCAGTTAACATAAACAAGGGAAGTGTCTTACCGAAACCCATTTACCTAATCATTTCTGGCCAGTTTATGTTAGGTAGATATAGGGCAAACCGGTTAGCATGAGAAAAAGCCTCTAAATACAGGTAATTAAGCCTTGGCCCTTATTTAATAATATAAATGTTTCATCTGATATAGCTGTCATATATTAGGATTCCGGCTTTACAGCTAGTGCCCTCTGACAGGAACAAGAAGAGGAAGCAAGAATTAATCTTGGTACATCAGTTACTTGGGGTGCTGGAAGCTAGCCTCTCACGAGGATAATTTGGTGTCTACATCCCAGTTATACCTGGTGGACTAAGCCTGCTGTTCAATAAGATAAGGCACCTCCTCAATTTATATACTAATATATGTAGTTTAGTACTATAGTTTGATTGGCTGCATATATATAAATTAAATATAAACCCCCCCTAATGTGTAAGGATCGATTAGTGAGAATGTGTAGAAATACTTTCTGCTAAACATCATACAAATTGCTATCGAAATATATAAATTAACGTAAATATAAATTCTATATAAATTCATGTAAATTAAATAAATATAAATCTCACAGGTCGGTTTCCACAAGTGTTGAACTAAACGATGATAAACCGAGTCTCATCAATTTAACTGTGCCAACCCTTTTATTGGGTAAGATATCAAACTTGTCTAGTGCGGAACTAAATATTGTCCAGCTTAATAACCATTTAAATATGAAGGGATCAATACCATCACAAGTTGTGTTGTAAATCTTATACTAGCTCTACCCGGCCACATTTTGCTGTGGCTCAGGTTGAATTACAGCAACCCTCCCTCTCTCTCCCAGTCCTCCCCATGCTTTTCCTTTCTTTAGTTCCCTCGTCCTCCCAACTATTTCTCACTTCCCCGTCCCCTCGTCCTTCCAACCATTTCCCCGTCTCCTCATCATCCCACCATTTCCTCCTTCCCCCATCCCTATGTCCTCCTTGTTATGTACTCCTAGCAGAATACGTATATAAATTTAAAATAACTTGTTTTGTTTCCATTATATCATTGCCTGTATATGTACACACATTGTGTTTTGGTAAATTATCGTGTGGTGTGGCAGCGTCAGTGGAGACAGGAGCGCGGTTGCCTTTGCACACGTCTATTACCTGTTTGATTCGGGAAGCTGGACCTGTTCAGTTGAGAGTTCCAGATGTCACTTTTATTTAGTTAGGTAATTGTTTATTTTCTGTAATTAAACAGGTGGCATTGTACTTATATATTTTGTAAGTAACTATTATCTGTAATTTGCATTCTTGTGTGTTTTGAGAACAAGTGGTTGTTCAATTAGTTTTAAATATTAAAAAGTCCTTAGTTTCCATCCCTCATCCTGGGATGAGGCAGACGGGAGGTGAGAATTTGGGTTGCGACAGAGCGAGAGTTCAGTAGCTGAACGGGATTCGACGGAGTAACATGTGGGAGATAAGTCTGTTACTTCTTGTTGTGCCATATTTTATTATACTATATTAGAAGGACAATACCTCTTTTTTGTTGTATAAGTTAACTTGACCATCTGTGTTTTTATATTATACTGTCTTGAATATATATCTATATAATATTTTGTATCTATTCTTCAGTCCTAAAGGAAGAGTTTTATTTATGTGCTCATTACTTATCAAGGGGTTATACTGGTGACGCGCTTTAGAGAGCAGCAGTGGTATCCCTAGACGTAATTGAAGCTTGGCTGCTGTAGGGTCACGAGCCGTAACGAACGATAGGTAACAAAGAGTTATGGGGGCCTGTGCCGGGAAATATTGTTCCCACTTAACCTTAATTATGCTAATCTAACCTTGCCTTCCTAGGGAGCAGTGTGTTAAGTGTCTGTGTGTTTCTTAAGAACTATTCCATGTGCCAAGCAAGCCTTCCTGTGTGTCAAGTAACAACGTTTCACGATTTTGAGGTAAGTCATCCTATATATTTTGTTTGTGCAGTGAGGCCAAGCGAATTTTCAGTGTGGTGACAATTTTACAGTGAAGTGTAGTGCAGTGTCATTGTTTTTAATTATTGTTGTGATTCAAGTGCCATGTGTTAGTAACGATGGAGGAGAAAGTTGCAGCGTTGGTGGCTCACCCAGACTTTGAAAGGATTCAGAGCCTTAAAAAGACTGAGTTAATACAAATGGCAAATCAGTTGGATTTGACCGCCAACAATAGAATGGTTAAAGCCCAAATATTGAAAGTCATTGTGACACATTTTGTTGAGAATGGAGAGTTAGATGAAGAATTTCTAGAAGAGTTAAGAGAGGAGTCGAGTGATCAGATGACGTTAAAGCGTCTTGAGTTAGAAGCTCGCCAATTAGAGCTTGAAGCTCAAAAGGAACAGAAACAATTAGAGCTTGAAGCTCAAAAAGAACAGAGAATATTAGAACTTGAAGCTCAAAAGGAACAAACTAGGCAATTAGAGATTCAACAACAAATGGCTGACACTAACTTCAGGCTTGAAACACAGCGTATGGCAGCTGGGCATGGAAATACTAGTAATGTTTCAATAAATAGTGATAATAATCCCATCAGGACGCATAAGTATATAGAGTTACCAAAGTTCAATGAGGAGGATCCTGAGGTTTTCTTTGCACATTTTTATAAAATTGCCATCAGTATGAACTGGCCAAGGGATCAGTGGGTAGCCATTATGCAGTCTCAATTTAAGGGGCGTAGTCAGGAGGTTTTTACATCCCTACCTGACGCTCATAGTTTTGATTATGAATTTGTAAAGAAAAGCATCTTAAATGCCTATCAGTTAAATCCAGAGGCACACAGGCAAAAGTTTCGGAACCTAAGGAGGATAAGTGATCAGACAATAGCAGGTTTTACTCGTCAGAAGACGAATTTTTGCAACAGATGGTTAAAGTCACTTTCAGTCACTGACTTTGATGCTCTAAAGAATCTTCTTATAATGGAAGAAGTATTGTCATGTCTCCCAGACCAGTTGTCTACTTTTATGGCAGAACAAAAGAATGTAACAGACATTTATGAGCTGTCAAAGCTCGCGGATGTGCATGAGTTGTTGACTAAGGCCCAGTTTACGGCCACTTCACCTAAGTCTAGTCGTAGAGTAAATTATAATGCTCCCCGAACTCCTTATCAGAATCCATCCCGTCCTAGTACTCCAGTTACTCCCATGAGCTCTTCTCTTACAAAGCCTACTCCTGCTACTTCATTGTCAGGAATGTCAAATAATAATAAGGTTATTTCTAAACCTACAGTTGGTTCTACCAGTGTGTCCACTGTAAGGTCCTGTTCCCATTGTAAGAGAAAAGGCCATGGAATTCATTCATGTTTTATATTGCACCCTGAGTTACGACCAACTGGTCTCATTTATTGCAGAGGTGTGCAAAATAAACTTACTAATAAACATGTAACTGTAAACCCCAATTGGGTGAAACAGTATTCACCATATATGTCTTCAGGTGAAGTTTTGTGTATTAATGGGAAGTGGAAGCCAGTGGTTATTCTTCGTGATACAGGTGCTTCCCAAACCATAATTTCATCCAGTATTCTTTCTGATGTTGAAAAGAGAGATACTGGAAAGTTTGTTGTTCTTCAGAGTGTTGCAGGATGTAAAACTGTACCTCTAATAGACATTAATTTCAGATCCACCATTACACCAAGTTTATGCACTGTGGGTGTTAGTACACAGTTGCCCATCCCAGGTGTGGATGTTATATTGGGTAATGATGTGGCCATAAATCATGTTGTGGGTGAGATTGATCCCCGTTTGTGTAAACAGCCAGTTGCAGACCATGTTTATTCTGCCTGTGCTGAAGCTAGTTCTATGAATGAACATCCTGTTGTAGAAGATGGTTTTGTCCATTCTACCTGTGCTGATGTCAGTACTAATATAAATCCAGTTGTCAGTTCTGATGTTGTTACTCAAGCATTTGTTCCAGTAACCAGTACCCCTTCAGTGGAGAAGTGGGATGTGGTTGTTCCAGATTCCTGTGTGGCCGATTTAGTTGTTGAGAGTAAGCCTGATACTATGACTCTGTTTTATTCCAATAAATTGGGAAAGGATGTCCATGTACCATTGTCTTGCCCGCTCACTACGAACGTTGTGCCAGGAGTTGAGAGAAACTTAAAAGCCACGACTCTATTGTATTCCAGCCAAGTGAATGGTTTAGGACAAGATGTCGGGTTGGCAGAAGTATTCCCGCTCACTCCAAGTTTAGAATCAGTTGTCGAGAGTAAGTCGGTTGTAGAGGCCCCGCCTCACCCTAGTCAAGGTGATATAATAGGGGAGGAGGTCAAACTACCTGTTACTTGCCCGCTCGTTTCAGATTCCCTTAATTTAAGTGCATTGAGTAGAACTGACCCTAAGATTTCAGAGAGAAGCAAGGAGACAGTCTGTACTGTAGATCCAGTTTTGGAGAGTGTGGGAAAGCAGCCAGAGGATCAGCTTCTGTTGAGTAGATGGAGACCCATTGAGCCTCCCTCTTCAGTTGTCTGTGAGGATGTGACCCAGCTTGGTAGTGATATTATTGATTGTGAGCAGACAGTACTCCAAGCAGCTCCAGAAGTCATGGGAGGAAATTTTGGTAAGATCATTGAGAGTGGTAAAGTATCATGTGGATCTAAGTTGCGGAGTTGTGATTCTTATTCTATGTGGAGTAAGTATTTCTCATTGTGTACATTGAGTCAGAGTGTGTGTAGGATGTTGAAATCTACTTTTATTCTGCAGGAGCCATTTTCTTGTGAAGTAATGGACTGTGGGACATCTTTGTCAAGCCTTGAGGTGGAGCAGAGAGAGTTTACTCAAGTAGGTTGTGCATCCAGTTCTGAGGAAGTGGTGAGTTATGCTAGAGCAGTGTCTCTATATTCAGATCCAGGTAATTTTGATGCACGAGTGATAAAAGTGTATGTTCCACAAAAGTGTGGTGTTGACTTTCAGAGTCATATTGTGGGTGAAGGATTAAATCATACTGGGGAGCAGGTGTTTGAGGCTCCAGGTGTGTATTTCAAGTTGGGGGATAAGGTTATCCTACCTAGAGTTAATCATTGTGAAGGGTTTCAGATTGTCCTTGGGTGTTTCCCAGGTAACCTGCTGTGCATCTTCAAGATGTTAAGACCCTTAAACCTCTTGGTTGATTGGTTGTCATCAGACGTAAATCACTTTGGAAGTGATGGTGAGGATTGTAAAGTTTTCAGCATGTTTTATTTAGTCTTTTGGCAGACTAGACGGTTGATGAAAGTGTGTGTTGTGTTCAAGTTCACCATCAGAGGGTGTGAACTTGTCTTCGGAGTAATGATTGAGATATGGTACCTAGGCATTTGCCTGTTTTCTTTCACTGATCGTTATGACAGAGTTATGAGGCAATTGATTTCTGTGTTCCTTATGGATCATCTGAGTCAGTTCGATCAGGTAGTCTTTGCACTTATCTTGGGTTGTATTTCTTGGTTTGAAGGTCAAAGGTTTGCTAAGTCGGTGTCTTGTGTTTCGGAAGGTTCTATGAATGGGAAAGTCTTATGCATAATTGTGAGGTTTAATGCTAATTTCTCTAATTTTAGTATCCATTGGGCGAGAGTATGTGTTCCACAGAGGATCCAGAGTGATGAAGAGCAGATGTCTGTGTCAGAGCATACCCAGGAGAAGTCCCAAATCTACTCAACATCCAGTCAGCTTCAATTAAGCAGTTCAGCTCCAGAAAAGGGGAGAAATGGAAAATGGAGTCTGTTTTGGAAAAATTCACCATGTGGAAAAGGGATCACATGGAAATACGGAACTGATTTTAGAGAAATAGTAGAAACAAATGAAAAGCTAAATTGCCATGATAACTGTGTGAAAGCAGCTACCTTTATTGACAATTCTCTTCATGCTACTAATGATACTGTTGTAGATAGGAGTGTGAAATATGATCTGAAACAAAGTGAAATAAATGAGATAGTACCCTGGAGAGATAAATTTGCATACTCCAGTGACACATATGTAGAACATAGTCATAAGACTGAAATTTCTGAGTTTCCTGTAAGACTATATTTGGAGTGTTTTCATTTTGGTCCAGAAATGTGTTCTTATTACTTATACATGTTTGGTGTAATCAATACCATAAATCTCAAGTGTCATACATTTTACTTTGAAAAAATGCCATTGATCTTCAATCTATTGCACTTTTTTTTCTTGGAGGTGGAAGTGTTACGTACTCCTAGCAGAATACGTATATAAATTTAAAATAACTTGTTTTGTTTCCATTATATCATTGCCTGTATATGTACACACATTGTGTTTTGGTAAATTATCGTGTGGTGTGGCAGCGTCAGTGGAGACAGGAGCGCGGTTGCCTTTGCACACGTCTATTACCTGTTTGATTCGGGAAGCTGGACCTGTTCAGTTGAGAGTTCCAGATGTCACTTTTATTTAGTTAGGTAATTGTTTATTTTCTGTAATTAAACAGGTGGCATTGTACTTATATATTTTGTAAGTAACTATTATCTGTAATTTGCATTCTTGTGTGTTTTGAGAACAAGTGGTTGTTCAATTAGTTTTAAATATTAAAAAGTCCTTAGTTTCCATCCCTCATCCTGGGATGAGGCAGACGGGAGGTGAGAATTTGGGTTGCGACAGAGCGAGAGTTCAGTAGCTGAACGGGATTCGACGGAGTAACATGTGGGAGATAAGTCTGTTACTTCTTGTTGTGCCATATTTTATTATACTGTATTAGAAGGACAATACCTCTTTTTTGTTGTATAAGTTAACTTGACCATCTGTGTTTTTATATTATACTGTCTTGAATATATATCTATATAATATTTTGTATCTATTCTTCAGCCCTAAAGGAAGAGTTTTATTTATGTGCTCATTACTTATCAAGGGGTTATACTGGTGACGCGCTTTAGAGAGCAGCAGTGGTATCCCTAGACGTAATTAAAGCTTGGCTGCTGTAGGGTCACGAGCCGTAACGAACGATAGGTAACACTCCTCACCATCCACCACTCCACCGTCCCCTCGTCCTCCCAACCTTTCCCCACTCCACCGTCCCCTCGTCCTCTCCACCATCTCCCACTCCCCCATCCCCCTTGTCATCCCCAACATTTCCCCCTCCTGCATCTCCTCGTCCTCCCCACCATCCGCTCTCCCTTCCCATCATCATCTACTCCCCTTGTCCTCCCCACCATTCTCCACTCCCCTGTCCCCTCGTCCTCCCCACCATCAACTCCCTATCCATCCCCTCGCCCTCCCTATCATCCCCCAGTCCCTTGTCCCCTTTTCGTTTCCAGCATTCTCCATTCTCCTTTCCCCCTCGTCTTACCCACCATTCCCCCTCCCTCTCCCCTCATCCTCCCTACTATCCCCCACTCCCCTGTCCCTTTGTCCTTCGCACCATTCTTCACTCCCCGGTTCCATCGTCTTCATTACCATACCCCACTTCCCTGTCCCCTCGTCCTCCCCACCATTACCAACTCCTCTGTTCCCTCGTGCTCTCCACCATCACCCCTACCCCGTCCCTCGTCCTCCCCACCATCCCCCACTCCCCGGTCCCCTTTTCCCTTTCCACAATTCTCCACTCCCCTGTCCCCTCGTCTTCCCACCACCATCCCCCCCTCCCCGTCCCCTTGTCTTCCCCACCATTCCCCCACTCCCTCTTTCAATGCGTTCCCAAATGATCTGATGTTCCCATCAGAAAAATTGGAACATTAAATGATCTAATGTTCCCATCACTGAATATAAGAACTGATAAAAAAATGAAAAGCAGTAAAAAAAATAAAAAATAAGCTATACTCATGAAATAAACGGTATAGTAAATTAAACTGCTCAATTCTCCGCAGTCTCCGTGGTGTAGTGGTAAGACACTCGCCTGGCGTTCCGCGAGCGCTATGTCATGGGTTCGTATCCTGGCCGGGAAGGATTTACTGGGTGCAATTCCTTAACTGTAGCCTCTGTTTAACGCAACAGTAAAATGTGTACTTGGATGAAAAAACGATTCTTCGCGGCAGGGGATCGTATTCCAGGGACCATAGGATTAAGGACTTGCCCGAAACGCTACGCGTACTAGTGGCTGTACAAGAATGTAACAACTCTTGTATATATCTCAAAAAAAAAAAAAAAAAAAAAAAAAAAATCAAATGAATTGAAATTGAGTCAAACAACATAATTAAATCAAAATGAAAATAAATCGAAACCTATGAAAATTCAGTTTATCACTGAAATCGGAAATTGTAATGGAATCATAACATATTTAGTACAGTATAGTGTGTGTTGCTCTCACGTGTAACAGATGGCACTTTTTTTTTTTTAAATGCATATTTTTATCCTACACAGGTGTGGCATCTATACTTATCCTCATGAAATGAATGGTATGGTAAACAACACAGCTCAATTCCAAGGCAATGTCACACAAAATAATTAAATCAAAATGAAAATAAATCAAAATCTATGAAAATTAAATTTATCACTGAAATCAATAATATTGAAATGGAATCGTAACACATTTAGTGTAGCGTGTGTTGGTCTTACATGCAACAGATGGCACTGTTTTTCAAAAAAGCATGTTTTTACCTGTCACAGGTCTGGCATCAATATAGTAGGTATATAAAATCCTGTGCGTTTTTCGAATGGAACATTATGTCAAAATTTCAAAGCAATTGGTGAAGAACTTTCGGAGATTACAGCGTGTGTTGCTCTTACGTCCAACAGATGGTGCTGTTTTTTTAAAAAAGCATGTTTTTACCTGTCACAGGTGAGGCATATATATACTAGGTATATAAAAACCCGGGCCTATTCAAATTGTACATTGTGTAAAAATTTCAAAGTACTCGGTAAAGAGATTTCAGAGATTTCCCACATGAAAAACACATAAAAAACTGTTTAAAAAAAAAATGTTTTTCCCCCTCGCAGATGCGACATCTATATAGTACGTATATAAAAACCTGCTCGGGTGTGAATGGAACATTGTGTCAAAATTTCAGAGCAATTGGTGAAGAACTTTCTGAGATCAGTGATTTTGAAAAATACGAACATATACATTTTTATTTATATAGATTATTTCAAATTAAATCCATATATATTTATATGTAATTATTTCATCTTTGAGTGTTAAGAATTATGTACGATCCTTTCGATGGTGATTGAGAAGAGCTAACCCATTTCTACAGTATTAGTATTACCACTCATATCATTTGTATACATATATTCAATTAAATATTTTTTGTGCCAACCTCTAAGTAGGTAGGATTTAGCCTTGTGACTCAAAATTGGACCATAGGCTATTATTACTAAATATTTACTCAAATTATTACGAGCCAATACCCCAGTTACTTGCCCTATGAAATGTCTAGTCATAGTATGTTGTACCTCAGATCATGCCTACATTACCAAGAACAGGCTACCAAACAACTGAATAAGTGTGATCAATTAATCCAGTCAAATGTGACACCTAGAGTAATGAAAGCCACATAGAGGTGACCAATCAAAACCAAAAAAAAGGCTGTAGAGGCAGCGAATAATTATGTTTGTCTTAACCAAAAAAATATGCACCCAGAACAAATAGACACCTTCTTCGCCCTAACGGCACAATTAGAGGAGTTCCAAGAACGTCTGGGTAAAATTATAGTTCCAAAAAAATTAAGTATAAATCCATTATCCAGGTCAACCTCACCCAATATCATACAACCAGAAATTAAACAGTTCTCAGACAATTTATCAACATTTTCTGTAGATTATGAAAACCAAATAGCTGTGGATACTGAGTTAATGTGTCTCCATAATCAAATAAATAGTGAAGCTGAACCAAAATTAAACATTTAAATAAAAATAGTGATAGCACTAATCTTCCAGTCCAGCTTCCTAGGGATAATGCTGATAACAAGAAAAATGTCACACATCTAGTAAAGAAAGCCTTCAAGCCTTCAGATTGGAGCTTGAGTCACTACTAAGAGGACTCAGCCTTAAGGTTGACATAACCACTGTTGAGTGGCTGACTAAAGTTGTCATCCAATGCAAACTGCCTAATGAAGTGCTAGAAAGGTTATGCACACATTACAATAAAACTATCCTGACAGTAGAGGACATTACAGGACAAAACGCACTCAGGACGGTTTGCGTTTTGTCATAGATATAATACGAAGAAACAAGGAAATTTAAAAACCTTTTCCGAGCCTTCAGAAATAGTGCACAATAGTAAATTAAAGTGTACAATAAGTACTCCAACTAAATCAAAACTAAATACTTCCACACCAAAGTGGAGAAAATCAGGCAGCCTGGGGCACATATGCAGTGGGAAACTCCACTCCTCCAATTACTGTACCACCCAAGGCAGTGACTCCAAAAGGTGCAGTAGTCTATGGAACATGTTTATTCTGCCAAGAAGAACATTCAATATACCACTGCACCAATTTTCCAGATCGTGACGCACGTGCCAAGCGACTCAAAGAGATGCAAAATTGTTCGAGGGTGCCTCAGGAAACACAACACCAGCGAATGTGAGACCCAATTACACACCTGTAATAGGTGTAACAAGGGTCAGCATCATACAGCATTGTGCAGAGACACCAAATTAAAGTCTCCAAACTGCAAGGTAAAAGAATTATACGCATTTTTGCCTTTTTTTTGGGAGGGGGGTAAAGAGGAAGGAGAGGCATAGGTGAAGGGAAGTATAGAAGTGGGAAATACAGTGAGAGGTATAAAAGCAGGCGGGCTGTCCGCCTTGCTGACACGATGTGTGGGTGTTGGCAGCTAAGCTAAGCTGGCTCCCTCTTGTCAGGGAGCAGTGAGTGTGTGAGAGGTTCTTCACATGTGTTTCACCATATATGGATGTCCATAGATGCATACTGTGTAGCATTCATATATACACACTCCGATGCTTCCACACATGTTATTCTGTTTCAGGCTCTTTATTTTATTATTATTATTTATCGAGTTGTCATACATACATATTATTTATCGAGTTGTCATACATACATATTATTTATCGAGTTGTTCATACATACACATATATGAACTGTTCATATATATACATATATAACATTTTTGCCTACTGCACAACTTACCATCAAAACTAAGGGGGCCAGGGTCCAAACCCGAGGGTTGTTTGACCAAGGGTCCCAGAGAACATTTTTAACACAAAAGGTGGCAGATGTTCTAAAATTAAAGCCTATAACCCAGGTGACTTTAAATATATAGGGGTTCCTGTCTGATAAAAGACCTTAAGTCTACCAGGTGGTGCAACCATTAGTATGTTTAGGCAGCTATGTCCGTCAAGTACAAGCCATCGTAGTGAATTCAATTCCAGCGGACCTACATGTACAAGGTCTAGGAGCTACTGCCAAATTTCTGAGAAAAATGGGAATAAAATTGGCAGATAAAATTAAGTCTGATAACCTCACCAACATAGTAATCCTTGTAGGTGCAGACTACTGTAACAATTTATCATTAGTCAAACTAAATATCAGGGAGTTAAATCTGTTAAGTTCTGCAGAGGCAAGTTACTCACAGGCCCAATATTAAGCATGAGGAAGCCTATGCTTGCAAACAAATCATTCTAATAGAGCATTTAAATTCGCCAGCTGATTATAAAACGCCAGGAAAAGTACTAGGAGAATACGACAGACTATGTCAACTGAGGATGATCTTGATATCATCATTAAAAGATGACTATGAGCTCATGAGGCTCCAGTGGCAAATTCCTGAACAGTACATAAGATCATGAGCAATATCGAGGACAAAAATCCGAACCTGGCAGTATTGAACATAGAGTTCTGCAGCACCGACAAATCATAAACGAAGACAACTTTCACCGCCATAGCTGCAGACACCCCAGGCTGCCACACCAGATTTCTACTGCTTTGGCTTACAAATACCACTTTAACATGTAAAAAAAGAACAATACCATGAGCTCCAGCAGTGCTTCAAGCGCTATGCACTCTGCCACCCCACCAACAAGTGTCAACACCCTGTCCAGAAGTGCAGCCTGTGCGCATTAGACCATCACTACTAAATATGTAAGGCAACAGCCAATCACTGCTTGCTCTGTGATGGCAATCACCCTGCAATTTCCTACCGCTGCCCCCTGCAGACAGGAAAACATCAAGGCCCAGGTTGAAGCCAAGAGAAACCACCCTTCTACCTCCTCGACCAGAGCCTCAGCCGCTCAACCCACCACCTCAGCACCCTCCAACCGACTAAAAGACTTTCCAGCCTTACCAAAGAGTGGCTCATCCAACCAGGAGACCAGCCTTCACAATGGGGCCCCAAGGCCCCAAAGGCTCATTAACAGCCCCCTGTATCACGTGCAGGCATTATTCCTGGTCTTATTAGACTAGGGAAAAGTCTTGCCGGACCAGACAACCTCTGTTTTGTCAGTGAACTGAACATATTATACCTAGCTAATGGCCTGGACCCCATCATTGCCCCTGGCGCAAGTCTCACTGGCTCCACTACCACTCTGGAGACTACCACCAGGACGACCACGAGATCGATTTCAACACAGCCTCCTGAACCACCCAATACCCGGGCGGCACAAACAGAGGTATTTCAATCTCCAGCTCTCAGCACTCCTACCATCACCATCTCAGCAGCCGAGTTGGCAGACATGCTGTCGACAAGTGCTAACAGCACCACCAACGCTCCTGAAATAGCTTCTACCACCAATCCACGACACCTGAGCCTTCCTAAGACTGCGATGCGAAAGATAAAAACACCAACCACGGAGATTACGGACTCCTCAAACGAGGAAATCTTAGTAGGAGCTCCACCACTGCACAACAAATACGACACCTACTCGGTTCAAGAATTCCTCATCAAACCTCACTCTCCTCACTCAGTTTGGAGGTCTCCTCACCAAACTACAACAACATCACGGCTCAGCCAAAGTTTCAGGTAAAGAATAAACGGAAAACCTAAAGGTCTACACTAACCCCACCAGCTCCATAACTGGTACAGCCAACCCTCCAGGCCTTAAAACCACAATGAAGACCTCCATCCATCGCCAGATCTCTAGTTTCAGCTATTGATTGATAAAGATAATATTTTCAAAGAGCCTCCACTTATGAGCTCACCATAGCCCGTGCAACTGGAACTTCTTGTTCTGAGTAGCTGAATCTAAAACATCAACTTCCTCTCATCGCAGTCGACTTGATAATGGTCCTGGACTGACTGAAACGTCGTCATCTTTTCACGTTCTAGCTGTTTTTGGCCAACACATAAATTATTCAACCTTCTTAGCAAACGTGACCTGATTTTCTGACCAAATCACACAACAGAAGATGGGGAAACGACGATTTCTGTTGTGTAGTGATCTGACTTAAGCCTACCCCATTTTTCTTACCCCACTTTTCTTTTTCTTTCCTTCCTCTTATTTTTACATCATCCCATTCTTCCTTTATCCCATTTTTACACTCATTCCATTTGTACCTATCATCCTATTACCTTTCACTCCCAAACATTCAAACTTTGCTGCCGACCCAACATTCTTCCGACCCAAACATTCACTCCAAACATCCATCCTGTCCTCCGATCCAAGCTCCTATAGTCCAGGGCCCCACCTGCACAATGTTGCATCGGGTCAAGGTTCGCCTCCAGGAAAACCTCGTTCTCTCCACCGCCGAGATTTTAGCCCAAATCTCCACCATCGCTAATGTCTCACTGGCAGACATCCTAGAGACAAGTGTGGGTGTTCACTTGCCTTTTTTTAGTGATTTGGACCTTGAGAAGATTCTTACCACCATTGCTATGATCACCTTGCAAGACACAGGCCTCACCTTCTCGCCACCACGATGCTTCCTTTCGGACAAGACAGTGTTCCCCAGGAATATCAATACATGGATCACCGACCGTAACGATGTCTACATCTTCGCCAGCATCAACGACAAGAATCCGACGCTGACTGCGGTAGTGGACAAGATCATCTCCAACGCCGAAGTCAACTGCAGACCAACACTGAAGGTTAACTTTACCACAGCCATCGCAGCAACCCATGCCACAGACTATGGACTTAAATGCGGAGGAAGCACCATACCACCCACCCAAGTGACCAAGAAGTGCTTCACGGAGCTCCGCCAGTGCGTCAAGTGCTACCAGAACTCCCAATACATAAGGAAGTGCATCGAGCAAAAACAGAGATGCAGCCTCTGCGCCCAGGAGCACCAGTAAACAAACTACACATCCTCCCACCGACGCTGCCTACTCTGCAATGGCCCACATTCTGCTGTCTCACCTGATTGTCTCCTCCAGCAGGGGGAAATCTAAAAGTTGACAGCATCTGCTTCATCCACCACCATACCTCGACCAACAAACTCACTCCCGTCGGAATTCCCGGTCTTACCCGGGAACACATATGTGACTCCCTCACCACCACCCGGCCCCTAAAGACGCCGCACCCAGCCGATCACACCAGCTCTGACCACAGCACCACAGGTCCAGCCTACAGCCCCCACCAAGATCACTCTTTTATCCATCTTCCTTCACATCGCTGACAAAATAGCGGGTAACGACATTACCCGCTACATCCACGTCATTAACAAGCTGCTCGTCGCGAATGAACTTCTGATAGCTGCTGTTTTGATGACCTGCTTCCAGCTTCCACAACTGCTGTCGGACACTCTACCTCGGGGACGCCAGAACCGACCCCCAGGAAGGCCTCACCATCGGGCCACAGCGACTCCGCAGTCCCCAAGCTTGTCCCACTGACAGGGACGGCAGCAGCCCTTAGGACAGCTGACCAGGATGAACAAGCTGACCCCGAAGACTCGACCGACTCCGAAAACGAACCTAAGGAAACCGACCACGATAGCTAGACCGACATCGATGCTTCAGTCGATGTCACCGCCTTACTCGCCCCTCATGCGCCCACCCTGGCACTATCTCCCTCTCTAGATCCCGCCTGGCATCAACAGGACGGACAGGCCTCCTCCTGGTATATTCGACGTGGCAGCGCACTTTCCTATGAAGACAGACAACATAACTCCACAATCCACAAAGACTACTAGGAATACAAGTACAGGGAATCATGACGTATCCTTCACATGGTCGTCCCCAAAAACGCCTCGACCCCCTCTGCGACTATGACACCTTGGAGAAAAAAATTCGACCAGACTACAAACTTCGGGGAAACTATCTTGTGACACCCGGGTATCTCCTCCTAGACTGACTGACTGTTACCTGCCCGCCAACAGCCCTGCTGACTCCTGTGGCACTGAACTGTGAGCAACGTGTGTACCCCATCAATTCACCTGTCTGAACAGCCCTATGGTCATGGATTGGAATGGCACATCCATGGACCCCAGAGCTCCAGTATCAGCAATTGGCACTAAAAATGGGTCCAAAGAGCCTCCACTAACGAGCTCACCATAGCCCGTTGTGACGGTAACGCGTTGGTGTTCGGCTGTTTAAGGCTAGGGGTATGGCCTCGTCACATAGTTATAAAAAAAAATAGAAAAAACTGGAACTTCGTCTGTGGTAAGGTAAGGAGAAGACACACAAAACACAAGTAAACTTTAACAATGAAATTTTAATTACGTTAATTAAATCAAAACATGAATAAAATGCACAAACAAATTCTTATAATAAAATCAATCAAAATAATAAGAATAATTAGATGACACAATGAAAAGTTACGTTAAGGCAAAATAACAAGAAGTGCAATACAAAAGTAAATGGGAGGTGCTGGAATATTGGCTTTAAGCCACCACTTCTCTCAGTACACGCTAGCGTCTAGCCGGGAGGAGTGGTGACAACGAGAGCACTGAACATTCTGAGGTATGAGGGTGGGGCGACCCCAGACATCAAGTAGTATGGGGGGCGAGTGCAGGTGCAGCCAGACCGGCGACCAATCAGCAGAGCCGGTAGCGATCAACATGTAGTTTGGTGGTTTGAGTCCGAAAAGGTGGCTGGCTGCATACGTTTTGCTCACCCTGGCAAGCCTTGCTGGTGTTGTTGTTGTTGTTGGACATGTCTTCCATAGTCGTTTTATATAATTTCAACGACGTGTTTGTGGAGGGAAGAGCAGGCTCAATCTCTTGAAGGAGATTATTGTCACACCGTGCAAAATGGAACTTTTGTTCCAGTTGCTGAATCAATAACAACAACAACACTCTGTCTTCTCAACAGACAGCCCCACTCATGTCCAGGTAAGTACACTATGGGCTCTCCATAGCCCATGTTACTTGAAACTTTTTGTTTTCAGTAGCTGAATTTGAGTATTTAGCGATTACGACTTTTCAAAATCAGAATCTATACGGAAAGCTCAACACATGGGCCCACCATGTCTCCCAAGGAAATGACTCTCCTGGCCATCACTACGAAATTATTAAGGTCAGAAAGACGCAGTAATCTCGTGGAAAGAGCAAGGCAAATGGGTGAAGATGACAGGAATAGTGAACCAGGGAATAACCCGACTCCCAATAAGCTCCCTTGGCAAATAGCAGGAAACGCAAAGGCAAATAAACAAAAGATAATGTAAGAAATTCCCGAAGAAATCAATTTAGAATCCAGTCAGAACACAAAGGCAGGAACCCAAACCAATGCCAAGGACATCTTCAAAACCAAAAAGATGCCAGATGGTCCCACTTACGCCTTCATTGCCGCACTGGAAAAAGATCATCCAGGATCGGGCCTCAAGACAATCGACATGAGAATGGTCCAGGACGGACCGAAACGTCGTCGTCCCTTCAACTTCTAGTGTGTGGTCTGGTCAAAATCCAGGATCAGATTTCAGAGGCAGACCTGATATTAGAGGCAGTTATAGCATATCCACAGCTAACCCAGAAATAATTGCCAATCTCAGAAATACAAAAAAAACTTAGTTGAACTAAAACCGGAAGAAAAAGTCACCAAGATACATTTTACACCATTTACAACATTTCCGGTCGAAACAAAACAGGTGCTTGTAACAATAAAAGGACCTGGCCTCAACACTCTGAATGTAGGGATCTACGGACACTTCTGGATAAGGCTATTTAATCCAGAGCCCATGTGCTGTTTAAGATTTCAGAGCTTCGACCACTATAAAGGTGCCTGCAGAGACTCGGAACGGAGTAGAGTACGCAGCGAGCTACATTACACTGATATATGCAAAAATCTGCATAAATAAGGCAAACATATGCAAAATGCCCAAACAGCGGGGAAAACATCACGCCTGGAACAAACGGTGTCCAGAAATGGTCAAATGAATCCAAGCTATTTGATCTTCCCAGCAACCCGAATCCACGACATCAAGCTACCAGATCCTCAGTTAAAAGCCAATGGAATACGCTTCGGCAAGTACGAATCTATGAAAATACTAACTGTACCTGCCACGCCTTCCAGTGGCTCAGTTTGGTTAAATGGAAAAGAAAGAAAAGAGAAAATGCACGTTTCTAACGTAACGTTTTCTAACGCATGTTTCACAATAATTGTAGGTATACAATATTTTTTTCTTGTTCCACTGTCTGTGAAGATATAGAGATTATCTGATTGCCGACTCTAAAACACGCAACATATAATTGTCCATGTGTGAAGCAATCCGTGTCTAGATCTAAACTGCACAATTCTAAAGATTGGATTTGTTGATGGTGATTGCAAATGCCAATCGAATTGGGAATTACAATCTCTTAAATTTAAATGACAAATCCGTTGGAATCATAGGATTGTGAGGAATGAGGACATCTTCACCTTTCAAAGGTCCTGTCAAGATTGTTGCTTCTACGACGTTGCTGAATAATTTTTTACTTCAAGCCGCGTGCCGTTGCAAAGCTTTCGGGGGTTGATATTTCGTAACATGATAATTGGCACACCGATTTTCAATTGCAGTTCGTGCGGTGGTGGTATCCCTGGCAGATCGAGTGAATTAAAAAATTCTGTTTGATAATTAACCGCTTCATCTGCTTCCACCACAGTGTTGACTGACTTGTATGTGACTGCCTTGCTTTGTATGTTAGATTAAATAATATTGTTAAGTTCGTGGACGTCTTTGTTCTTGGCCACAAGAACAGCTCGTTCCCTCAGCCAGTCGTGATTCTTATAATTGGTTTGAATATTGGGAAGTACTTTTTCAACCAATTCTTCTTTTGACGTCACTAAATTGTAGAAGTTATGAGGCAATGAAATTCGTCCTGAGGTCAGATCAACCGGCAAGTTTCCTTTCCCAATTTCCAGAAATTGATGTGAGAAAAAGATCAGCTGATGAGTCGTTTTACACTTGGACATGCATATTTGAAGTTAATTTTAACATTTTTACGTGGCACGACAAAGTAGACTATTTCAGGAAAGCATTTATTTCGTTTGCTGGTGTCGATCGAGGAATTACAGGTAATGTTTGCATGAAATCTCCTGCAAGCAATAATAATGGGCGCCCAAATCTCTGATGTTTCCATGCAAATCTTGCAATGATCGATCAAAAGCATCAAGCAATTTTTTTAGGGCCATTGTGAATTCATCCCAAACAGAAAGTTTACATTTCTGCAATAAGTTTCCCATGCCGGATGCTTTGGAAATGTTGCACGTGGAAGTTTCAATGAATTGCATGTTCAATGGCAATTTTAAATCCGAAGTAGCAGTTCTTCCACCTCTTAGCAATGTCGCAGCTATTCTGGACGATGCAAGAGCTAAGGTTATGCCATTTTGGGATCGAAATGCTGCCAAAATCAATCTAATTAGAAAGGATTTACAGTTCCTCCTGGCGCATCTAAGAAGATTTCCCCAAACCCATTATTGACAGTTTGAATTATTTGATCGTAAATGCCTTTTCACTCAAGCGTTAGCTTAAGAATATTTGATTGCACATACGATAACAGATCACCCGTGTTGTAATTTTGTTCACGTCGCAATTCTATATTGAACGAAGCAGCAGCAGATCGATTCGGTGATGGCATTCCCAATTGAATGACAAATTTGTTCGAGATTTCTAAGCACAAATCTTCAATCATTATCATCACTTCGTTGTAGATTTCTGCTGTGAAATTCATGTTCATATTTGAATTTTCCTTGCGTACTCGACGGACAATATCTTCAGCCATGAACGATTTGTGTTTCTCCCATACTCTGTTAGAGATGAAGGAGAGCCGGTGGTCAATGTGATTGCAAACAATACACGAATTTGATTTGGATGTGACGTGTTGGACGTGTCATTAATGCATACATCCCAGTGTTGGTCGTTCTCCAATAAGTTCAGAGCTGGACATGCACTATGGAAAATGGCATGTGTTACGCCGCTGACAAATCTTAATTGCTGGAAAGACGTTGGACCGAGCACATTTACCAACAGCTAGCGAAGAAAGAAGCATTCATCTTGATTAGAATGCATGGTGTACAGTCTGCCTATTGTAATTTGTTTGAATATGCCAGGTTGTCCGTCGACTCGCTCTCCTCGTTTACGTCGTTCAAATGATTTGCTACTGGCATTCCATGTGTAATACGTAGGCACTTTCGAATACAGCAATGTATTCGCAAAAGCGTCATTTTGACATAACGTGAAGAAAGGAGTTAACATTGTAGCCGGTGGATACCTAGCTGTTTGTTGCACATTTGCAGCAGTGAAATAAACGTGTTGTCCATTTTCTTGTTTTCAAAACAAAAACAAAAAATACTATCGAAATATTTAAATTCAAACGCCGATCAATCGACACAGCTCAAATTCACCACCAATTGCACTGAAAAATAAGGAGAACAGTTTAAAAAACGGAATGAAAAACGATGACAAAAAAAACAAATAAGCAGTACCCACGAAATGAATGGTATGGTAAACAACACAGCTCTATTCCAACGCAATGTCACACAAATAAAATTAAATCAAAATGAAAATAAATAAAAATCTATGAAAATTCAATATATCAATGCAATCAGAAACACTGAAATTGAATTGTAACATATCTTGTATATCGAATGTTGCTCTTACGTGCAACAGATGGCTCTATTTAAAAAAAATGCATGTTTTTACCTGTCACAGGTGTGGCATCTAAATAGTAGGTATAACAAAACATGCACGTATTTGAAAGGAACGTTGTGTCAAAATTTCAAAGCAATTGGTGTAGAACTTTCAGAGATTACATCATGTGTTGCTCATACGTCCTTCAGATGCTGCTGCTTTTCAAAAAAGCATATTATTTCCTGCCACAGGTGAGGCATGTATATAGTAGACATATAAAAACACTCGCCTATTCGAATGCAATGATGTGTCAAGATTTCAAAGCAATTGGCAAAGAGGTTTCGAAGATTTCCCTCACTTGAAAAACACAGCTTTTCAAAAAAAACCATGGTTTTCCCGGCACAGACGTGAAATCTATATAGTATGTATATAAAAACCCTCTCGGATGCGAATGGAACGTTGTGTGATAACTTTCTAGGCAATCGGAGAAGAACTTTCGGAGATTAGCGATTTTGAACAAACGAACATTTTAATTTTTATTTATATACATAAATCAGCAACAGTCTAGAACACCAATTCCTTCTAGTCTAGATAAGAAGACCTCGAACAACTGTTGAAATATGAACACTATTCCACAAAGCAACAACAACCACACAGGGGAGCAAAATTAATACACCTACTATTGACGCAAGAATACCTCAAGCATGGATGATGACTTATACAGCATCAAATGCTTCAGTAGCTGGATATAGAAATGACATCACGACTAAACCCAGAGTCTCCTCACCTACCAAAATAAAAGAAAGGCAGCCAAAGGCGTATCAAGTGACCATTGTTCCAATGATTATTGCCTCCAACAGACCAACCCTCTGTCAAGGGAGAAGATGTTAACAGAAGTGAAAAAACAGTCTGGTGAACTTATGTCCTCCACACTTCTACAAGCCCAACCGGAAATGTCAACTATGCCGAAGAAGACGACGAAACTTAATTGCATTTCCAATGGCATTCTGAACTCCAGCCAAAAAGACACAAACCGGCGGGGAAATCAACACATTATAAGCCACCATAGACTAAGTGGATTCAGCTCTAACAGAATAATGGACTATAACGACAATCTCAAGATTTTACAATGGAACATTTAAAGATTTAAAAAAAGCTCAAAGATTCAGAGCAGTGCTTCTCAGGGACAACATTGATATTGTTTTACCTCAAGATACACTTAAGGGGCCCGGTGCATTTGAAGACTTCTCCAAATATGAAAAATAGTGAAAAATTTAAAAAACATCTCGTTATCTGGCATCAGCGTCGTGAAAATTTCATCCCAAGATGTTAGGAAATGAACTTTTTTACGATTTTTTTTTAAATAAATGCATTAGCGTCGGGCGGCAACCTGTTCTGATAATAACGATAACACCTATTTTTTGGAAATCAGTGATAAAGAGATGCAAACACCTGTCCGACGCACAAAGAAGATGAATAGTAGTAAGGATGGTCTACAAAGTGGATATGCCGCTATTGTCACTTGGAGGGCCAGTTTACACACTTAATAATGAGTTAGTATCTTATTATGTTGTATTCTATTATTTATATAAATATAAATGGAAATGTTCGTTTGTTCAAAATCGATAATCTCCGAAAGTTCTAAACCGATTGCTTTGAAATTTTCACACAACGTTCCAATCGCATCCGAGAGGGTTTTTATATACATAATATATAGATGTCACGTCTGTGACGAGAAAAAACAAGCTTATTTGAAATACTGTTTTTTTCATGTGCTTTTCATGTGAGGGAGATCTTTGAAACCTCTTTACCGATTGCTTTGAAATTTTGACACAACGTTGCATTAGAATAGGTGCGTATTTTTATATACCTACTATATACATGCCTCACATGTGACAGGAAAAACATGCGTTTTTTGATAAACAGCTCCATCTGTTAGACGTAAGTGCAGTAATCTCCAAAGTTCTCCACCGATTTCTTTGAAATTTTGACACAAACTTTCCATTCGAATATGCCCCTGTTTTTATATTCCTACTATATAGATGCCACGTCTGTGACAGGTAATAACATGCTTTTTTGAAAAACAGTGCCATCTGTTGCATGTAATACAATACACGCTGCGGTGAGTATGTTAGGATTCCATTTCAATGTTTCCAATTGCATTGATAAATTAAATTTTCATAGATTACGATTTATTTTGATTTTGATTTTTTTTGTGTGTGACATTACATTGGAGTTGAGCTGTGTTGTTTTCCATACCATTCATTTCGTAGGTATAAGTATTGATGCCCCACCTGTGACAGGTAAAAACATTCTTTTTAAAGAAACAGGGCCATCTTTTTCACATAAGTGCAACACACGCTATACTTAATATGTTATGATTTCATTTCACTATTTCCGATTGCATTGATAAATTGAATTGTCATAGATTTTGATTTACTTTCTTCGTAGATCTTATTTATCATTGCATTTGAATTGAGCTGTGTTGTTTGCAATACTTTTCATTTTGTGAGTATAAGTATAGATGCCACACCCATGTGTGGTAAAAACATGTTTTGTATGAAAAAACAGCGCCATCTGTTGCACATAGGAGCAACACACACACTATACTAAATATGTTATGATTCCATTTCAATGTTTCCAATTTCATTGATAAATTGAATTTTCATAGATTTTGATTTATTTTCGTTTTGATTTTGATTTTTTTTGTGTGTGACATTGCATTGGAGTTGAGCTGTATTGTTTACCATACCTTTCATTTCGTGTGTATAGTTTATTTTTTTCATTTATTTTTCATTTCGATGTTTTAACTGTTTTCCTTATATTTCAGTGATCGGGACATCATATCCCTTGATGTTCCCAATTTTCTGATAGGAACATCTGATCATTTGGGAAAGCATCGGATGAGGTAGTGGGAAATGGTGAGGAAGGACGATGAGACGGGAGTGGGGGATGGTGGGGAGGACTAGGGGACATGGGAGTTGGGGATGGTGGGGACGAGGGGAATAGAGAATGGTGGGAAGGACAGATATACAGGGGAGTGGAGGATGGTGGGGAGGACTAGGGGATGAGGGAGTGGGAAATGGTGGGGAGGATGAGGGGACGGTGGAGTGGGGAATAGTTAGAAGGTCGAGGGTGATGTTAGAGTGGGGGATGGTGGGGAGGACAAAGGAATGGGGGAGGAGGGTAATGGTGGAGAGGACAAGGGGAATGGGAGGACGAGGGAGGGAAGTGAGGAATGGTTGGGAGGACGAGGGGACAGGGTAAGTGAGGAATGGTTGGGAGGATGAGGGGACAGGGGAGTGGGGAATGGTGGTTAGGACTGTGAGACAGGGGAAGGTTGCTGTGGCCGGGTACAACTAGCATCTATATAAACAAAAATGAAAATGTTCGTTTGTTCAAAATCACTAATCTCCGAAAGGTCTTCACCAATTGCCTTGAAATTTTCACACAATGTTCCATTCGCATCTGAGTGGGTTTATATATATACATACTATATTGATGTCATGTCTGTGACAAAAAAAAAAAACGTGCTTTTTTGAAAAACAGTGTTTTTCATGTGTTTTTCGTGTGAGAGAAATCTTCAAAACCTCTTTTCCGATTGCTTTGAAATTTTGACACGACGTTGCATTCAAATAGGCGCGTGTTTTTATATACCTACAGTATACATGCTTTACCTGTGACAGAAAAAAAAAACATTAAAAAAAAAAACAGCGCCATCTGTTGGACGTAAGAGCAACTCTCCCTTTTATATCCCAAAGTTCTTCACTGATTGCTTTGAAATTCTGACACAACATTCCATTTGAATATGCGCGTGTTTTTATATACCTACTATATAGATGCCACACCTGTGACAGGTAAAGACATGTTATTTTTCAAAAACAGTGCCATCTGTTGCATGTAATAGCCACACACATGCTTTATTAAATATATTATGAAATCCATTTCAATGTTTTCGATTCCATTGATACATTTACTTTTCAAAGATTTTTATTTATTTTAATTTTTATTGAATTATTTTGTGTGACATTGTGTTGGAATTGAGCTGTGTTGTTTACCATACTGTTCATTTCATGAGTATAGTTTATTTTTTTTATTTTTTCATTGTTTTTCATTTCTTTTTTTTTTAACTGTTCTACTTATTTTTCAGTGATAGGGAATATCAGATCATTTGATGCTCTGGGAAGGACGAGGGGACAGGGGAGGGGGTAATGGCGGGAGAACGAGGGGACAGGGGAGTTGGGGATGGTTGGGACAAGGGGACAAGGAGAAACAGTGGAAAGGAAATTGGTGGGGGAGGACAAGGGGACAGGAAAGTGGGGGATGGAGGGGAGGATGAGGGGATGGGGTAGGGGGGCAATGGTTAGGGAGGACAGTGGGACGGGGGAGTGGAAGATGGTGGAGAGGGCGAGGGGACAGTGGAGTGGGGAATCGTTACGAGGGCGAGGGGACAGTGGAGTGGTGGAAGATTGGGAGGACATAGGGATGGGGGAGGGAGGAAATGATGAGGAGGACTGGGAAACAGGGGGAGGGTTGCTGTTTCTCAGCAACGTACATGCGTGGCTGAGCCAGCAGCAATGCGTGGCCGGGTACAGCTAGTATCATATAAATATATTGCCCAATGACAATATTTCTTATGTCCCCTTATACAAAAAGCAGACGTCTTTTTTTTTTTTTACTTTATATTCTCTCCATTGTTTCAATGTGGAGTTTCTTGTGACTTCTACAACTTGGTGAACTACATATCCGGCACTAATCATGTGAAGTTTGAATAAAATTGGTCAACATGTTATTCAGCCGAAGTTGTGACATTTATTTTGGGGGGACGATTTTTTGCAGAGTTCAAACACTATTCTCGTCATCTATTTAGCTTGTATTTATGAATGAGGACCAGATGAGGGCCTTATCATTAATAAATGGGTAATCAAGTTATTTCAATATATTTGTTTCGTTATAATAACATAAGAATATAAGAATGAAGGTAACTGCAGAAGGCCTATTGGCCCATACCAGGCAGCTCTTATTTATATCCATCCAGTCTCATTCATGTTATGTCTAACCTACTGTTAGACTGTTAAGGGGCCCAGTGTCTGTTTTTCAGTTATCCCTAACTTATCCCTTATATTTTGTTTTTTGAGGAGTTATTTTTTCGTGACTTCATTTCAACACATATTGACCTACAACTTTCATATATTTGAGTATGAATGCCAAGCAATCTTAATTATAATCTACAAGATATGTCATAAATTATAGGTACTATTTTATTGTCGAGAACTTTAAATGCATTTTCTCTATGACAAACATTTTCAACTTTGAGACTTAATACAAAATTCAGTATCTGACCAATTCTCACCATTTTTACATATTATGTGCAAAGTTCTTATTGCAAAGGTTCCTAGCGAATCGATTTGTCATAAAGCCGTAACATTTGGAGTTATAAATAATTTGCGTATAAATTTGGCACATATTTGGATGGTCACATTCAAAAAATGTTTTAAAGTAAACTATGCGCTAAAACAATCATTTGCTCATTAGCAATTGTACGTTATATGCCATTCTGAGACTATAATAAATAAAATAACAATTGGTGGCATTATAAGATATTTATAGCAATTTGAAATTGTAAATTTTTATCTTTTTTCGTTTTTTGTTGTCAACTTTTTTATGTTCATGTTATGATGTTGATTTATATGGAAAAAGTTGGAGCGTTCGCCATGAGGATTATGGACCAAAACATTGAGTGTGTATGAGGACGTTCGGTGCCCATGCACCGGGCCCCTTAACTAGACTAAAAGAAGTATTAATATCCCAGGGTATCAAGGTTACCGCTGGCCAACTGCACAAGGTGGCAGCAGAGGCATTTCTATTCTAGTAAGAAATCATATCAATGCCACGCCAATCACAGACTTGCCTAACTGTGGTGAGAACGGCGAAATTATGGAAGTTAATCTCACCATGAAGAACTCAATGCTGTCCATCTTCAATGTATACAGGAGCCATAGAGAACACGATATGGATCTCTCTGCAATCTTTGAAATCGCAATCACCACGCCTACTATCATCTCGGGTGACTTCAACGCTCATAGTTAAATGCTAATTGATTCTCCAAGAACCGACGCCAGTGGAAGATATATTGAACACCTTTTGTATGAAATGCCTGAAGTCCGTCTGATTAACCCGATGAAACCATCCCATGCTTGTGGGGGAAGCTGGAACTCACGTTTGTCTCCACCAGTATATATGAGTTGTGTCATTGGTCATTGGACCACGTACTGATTAGTGGCCACTTTGCTACAAGAACACTTATTAATATAGCGCTACCTCCCAGACCCCCAGCTCCCGAGCCCGGATGACTTTTATCAAAGCTGACTGGACGAAATTTTAGGAATCTCTTGAAATTGTGCACCAAAACTACCCTCCGCCTGACAACATTGAAGAGATGGAAAACGATTTAGTAAATGCAATATATAGAGCAGCAAATCACACCATACCTTAGAAGAAAACAATTACCCATCAACATAAAGATCATTGGTATTTCTGTGATAGGATCAATGAACTACTTAGCAGACTAAATTTTGCATGCAAAAATTTAAGAAGAGAAAGAACCGAAGCTAATCTAGAACTTTTTAGAGCTGTCCGAGATCATGTGCACGAAGAAACAGGAAAAATCCGAGAAGAAAAATGGCTCGAGTGGTGTGCTAGCTAAATCAGCATACATCTGTGGGCGATATCTGGAGGCAGATCAACAGGGCCAAAGGAAAATCGCCTTTTGCTCTACCCCATCATGTACATTTTGAGCAAGAAGCAGAAGGAATATCAGATCTATTTGCTTCAAGAGCCAGTTTCTCTCAACTTCTGCAAGCAACTCTGACTCACCAACAAAGCCATCAAGCAGCAAGATGGACAAAAATTTACGATGCTTTAGCCTTACTTGACGAACTAGACCAAAATTTCAATCTGAAAGAACTCAGAAGAGCTACAAAGAAAACTAAAAACAATTCAAGGTGAGGACAAAATCACTTACAACATGCTGACCAAGCAAAGAGAAAAAGGTGAAGCAGCCTTCTTGAATCTCATCAACAGAGTATGGGTGACAAGAACTCGACCATTCTCTTGGAATTGTGCAATTATTGTTTCCATTCCAAAACCCAATGATCCAGGAAATCCTAGACCCATCTCATTAACAAGCTGTTTGGCCAAGACTGTTGAAAAATGGCTCTCAATCGAACTGAATGGAAAGCAAATCCATTGCACCAAAATTTGTTTGCTTACTTTAAAGGTCTGAGAACCACAAAATGTCTTACCTCCCTCCTGGATCAAATCAATGACAAACCAGGAATCCTTATTTTCTGGACCTGGAAAAAACCTTCGAGCTAGCCAATGCTCCAGCTTTACCGTGCTGCCAGGTGGATAAGGAAATCAAAGGACACGCTCTTGTCTTTGCCAAAGGAAGTCTGCGTAACAGAGAAGCTAAGGTTACATTCCAAGGAAAAACATCTTTCTCAAATAGGCTTGAATATGGGACTCTGTAGGGAGGAATACTAAGCCCCTTCCTCTTCAACTGTCTCATGGAACAATTCATGAAGCTCAAGTTACCAAAAGCCAAACTTCTTAACCATGCAGAAGACTTTATAATGATTATCAATGTCAAAGAATCCAGGAACCATGCACAAAAATGCCTAGATATAATAAGCAATGAAGCGGAACACATAACTGTGCAAATACACAATAATAAAACCAAATCAATGGGCAGTTAAAATGAGAACTCAAGACATCAGACTCGCAATACAAGGACAAGAAATTGAGTAGGTTACCTCTTTTCAATACCTTGGAGTCATAATAGACAGCCAGTTGAAATTCACTCAAGAAATTTAATATCATCTTCAACGTTGTAAAGCTAGAAACTCAGCTTTGCACTCCCTTGACAAGTCTTAGAGATGTTGCAACTCTACCAGTACTCAAAATGTACTACGTTCAAGCAGTTAAGTCACTCATTAACTATGCTGCTCCTGCTCTTATATCAATCAGTGATAACCAATGGAAGAAACTTGAAGTGTCTCAAAATGATGCCGTCAGATCAATGCTGAGAGCACCTACATGGACGCGTCGAGAGAGTCTAAGAATGGAAACCAGCTTACCAGTCTTAGAAAACAGGATCAAGCAAATAATTGCCACCATAACAGCAAAAATTGCTGGAACCACCACCAGACTGTCAGTCAAAAAATAGCATACACAGATCTCTTCATAGAAATCTTCAATATAGAACAAGTGCATGGATGGATAATCTTGACAAGATTCTTGAGAAAGTGGACTTGAAACGGACCCTTAGAAACAAAGGAGAAGATTGCCCATATAAGCACTTTCGGTAGCCTTCTCCATGGGCAGAATCTAGTCAAAAGATAATTATCGAAAGATTATTAGTTAAAAAATCAGCATGTGACTCGCAGAGGCTCAAAATAATCATATAACAACCCATGGAAAGCATCTGAAGACCGACAACTACTCACATCTTTGCAGATGGATCACGCAAGTAAGTAATTATCAAAGAAGGCACCAAGCCGGAAAGATTATGAAGCACCAACAGATAGATCAGTTGATCAAGAAAGAGATTCTGCTGGGGCAGCAGTTTACACCAACAACATTGAAGCATTCTAGTAGCATGAATAGTACTCACCTAGTTGTACTTGCGGGGGTTGACCTTTGACTTTTTGGTCTCGCCACTCAACTGTCAATCAACTGGTGAAGAGATTCTTGAGCCTACTGGGTTCTATCATATCTACATTTGAAACTGTGCATGGAGTCAGCCTCCACCTCATTGTTTAATGCATTCCATTTGTTAACTACTCTGACACTGAAAAAAAAGCTTTCTAATGTCTCTGTGGCTCATTTGGGTAATACGTTTCCACCTGTGTTCCCTTGTTCGTGATCCACCCATGCTAAAGAGTTTGTCTTTGTCCACCCTGTCAATTCCCCTGAGAATTTTGTAAGTAGTTATCATGTCTCCCCTTACTCTTCTGTTTTCCAGAGACGTGAGGTTCAGCTCCATTAGCCTTTCCTCGTAGCTCATATCTCTCAGGTCCGGGACTATTCTGGTGGCATACCAATCTTCTCTAACTTTGTCTTGTGTTTAACTTTGTATGGATTTCAGGCTGGAGCTGCATATTCCAGGATTGGTCTGACATAAGTGGTATACAAGGTCGTGAACGATTCCTTTCACAAGTTTCTAAATGCAGTTTTTATGTTGACAAATCTAGCATATACCGCTGAAGATATTCTTTTGATGTGGGCTTCTGAGGATGGGTTCGGTGTGATATTACCACCCAGATCTTTCTCTCTATTTGACTCTTGCAGGGTTTCACCTCCCAGATGGTACCTTGTGCTCAGCCTTCGTGCTCCTTTCGGCAAATTTCATTACTTTACACTTTCCTGAGTTGAACTTTAGTAGCCATTTGCTAGACCATTACTCCATTTGTCCAGCTCGTCTTGTAATCTTTGTCTATCTTCATCTGTCTTGATTTGTTTCATAATTTTTGCATCATCAGAAAACATTGAGAGGAATGAGCCTATACCCACTGGAAGATCGTTTACATATATTAGAAACAGGATGGGTCCAATTACAGAGCCCTGTGGGACTCCGCTGGTGTCTCTGATGTCTCTCCCTCACAGTTACTCGCTGTTTCCTGTTGCTTAAATACTCCCATATAAACCTAGAGCACCTTACATTTTACTTCTGCCTGTTGCTCCAACTTTTTTAACAGCATTTTATGGGGTACTGCGTCTAAGGCTTTCTGATAGTCCAAGAAAATCCCCACCCTTCTCTTTCTTGCCAAATTTTCGTTACTTGGTCATAGAATTCTATTAAATCTTTGAGGTACGATTTACCTTCTCTGATCCCATGTTGATGGTGTGTTACAAAGCTATTTCTCTCCAGATGCTCTACGAGCCGTTTGCTCACGATCTTCCCCATCACCTTGCATGGTATGCAAGTTAGAGAAACTGGCCTGAAGTTAAGTGCCTCTTGTCTATCACCCTTTTTGTATATTGGGACTACATTAGCTGTCTTCCAGTTTTCTGGTAGGTCTTCTGTTTCCAGTGACCTTTTATACATCATAGAGAGTGGCACACTTAGTGGTTCTGCATCTTCTTTCAGTATCCATGGTGAGATTCTGTCAGGCCCAACAGCCTTTGTCACATTCAGCTCCAACAGATTCCTCTTGACCTCATCACTGGTGAGGTCAAATTCACCCAAGGTTGCTTGGTTTGCCACCTCCTCATTTAATGCAAGGGTTTTTCCTTGTTCTGTTGTGAATACTTCCTGGAATCTCTTGTTGAGTTCTTCACACACACCTTGTCATTCTCTATGTATCTTTTCTTCTTTTTTCTCTGTTCCATCATTTGTTCCTTTACTGCTGTTTTCCTCCTGATGTGGCTGTGGAGCAGTTTTAGTTAGGTCTTGACTTTACTCACAATGTCAATTTCATACTGTCTCTCTGCTTCCCGCTTCACTCTGAGGCACTCATTTTAGGCTCTCTGGTATCTCTCCCTGCTCTCTCTGTTATTCCCGAAGTTTCTCCATGTTCTTGTACTCAACTGCTTTGCTATCTTACATTGATGATTAAACCGAGGATTCTTCTATTGCTTTTACTTTTTCTTCTTTTGGGCCGGGATAAAACTGTCTGCTGCTTCCTGGCACTTCTGGGTGACATAGTCCCACAATCATATGGTGAACAGTCTCTTCTTTGAGTTCTGTTTCCCATGGTATTCCCATTAGGAAGTTTCTCATCACGTCATATTTTCCTCTTCGATAATTTAGTGATTTCCCTTCCAATCCCTTCATTGGGTAGGTTATCCCTACCTCTATGAGATGCTCAAATGCCAATACACTTTGGTCACTCATTCCCATGTGGGTTTCAAATTTGACTTCCCTTATTTCTGACTCATTCAAAGTGAATATCAGGTTGAGTCTAGCTTGTTCGCCATTGCCTCTCATTATTGTTGGTCCCTTGACATCTTGGCTCAGAAAGTAGCTTGTTGCTACTTCCAAGGGATTAGATCACCATGTATCTACACCTCCACGTGAGTCCCCATTCGTCCAGTCAATCTTTTCATAGTTGAAATCGCCCATGATTAAGAGTCTGAATCCATTCCAGCAGACAACCGAAGCTGCTCTCTCTATTATATTATTGGTTGCCATGTTGTTCCTATCAAACTCCTGTCTGGGTCTTCTGTCATATATTGGAGGGTTACATGACTGCTACTATTATCTTAGATTCACCTATTCTGCTCCTGTTATGTAGTCGTTAAATCCATCACAGCCTGGAATTTCCATCTCTTCAAAACTCCAGTACTTCCTTATCAGCAAGGCTACTCCTCCTCCTTCTCTCCCTTCCCTCTCCTTTCCTTACTGTATAGTTGTCCTTTGGAAACACAGTGTTTGTTATGACTCCTAACAATTTTGTTTCTGTGAGTCCTATTACATCTGAGTTTTCTTCCTACGCCCATTCCACTAGTTCACTACTTTTATTGGTGACCCCATTGATGTTTGAATACATAACTTTAAAGCTCATCTTCCTACATTCATTTTCACCCACCTTCCCCACTGGTGTAAGAAGCCGTTCCATGGGTAGGGCTACTTGGGTAGGCTTATCCTCCATTGCAACCAGGAGATCGGGGAGAGATGGGGTTGAGAATGGAGGGCTTAAAACTTGCCCAGGCCTGCTTGGGACAGGAAGAAGTCCTAGGGGTGGAGGGACAGAAAGTGCTCGGGGATGGTGTGGCAGAGAGTGCTCGGAGGGAGGACGTGCCCTCCATCCTGTGGTGTAGTTAATAAGGGTTTAGGAGGAGGTGGGGTGGGGGAATGGAGGGCTCAGATATTGCCTGGGCCTGCGTGTGGCAGGAAGAAGACCAGGGGATAGAGGTTGCTCAACATTGCAAACATTATTATATGCCGTGAAATAGTCCATAAATTATGCAACTGAGAATAATTTACATGATGTCATCATTCATACCGACTCTAAATCTTTGCTCTAGGCATTGTTATCCAGCCAGCACAGAGATAATATAAAACTCATCTCATAAATAATACAAATCCGAAAAGAAGCACAATCTAGAACTGTCAGTCACCCTAAATTGGATACCATGTTATGTTGGCATATTGGTTATGAAACGGCAGACTCACTAGCAAAAACTGTAACTGATCTACGTGTTGTACAGGTTAAAATACCTCCAAGTTTTCACAAATTAAAAGAGCAAATAAAGAACAAAATACTCCCAACTGTCAAACTTTGCCACAGATCCAAAAGAGAGGAAGGAAGGAAGGAAGGAAGGAAGGAAGGAAGGAAGGAAGGAAGGAAGGAAGGAAGGAAGGAGGGAAGGAAGGAAGGAAGGAAGGAAGGAAGGAAGGAAGGAAGGAAGGAAGGAAGGAAGGAAGGAAGGAAGGAAGGAAGGAAGGAAGGAAGGAAGGAAGGAAGGAAGGAGGGAAGGAAGGAAGGAAGGAAGGAAGGAAGGAAGGAAGGAAGGAAGGAAGGAAGGAAGGAAGGAAGGAAGGAAGGAAGGAAGGAAGGAAGGAAGGAAGGAAGGAAGGAAGGAAGGAAGGAAGGAAGGAAGATTCACTGCGATGTGGAATGAACAAAGCACTGGATAGTCCTCTTTCAAGCCTGGCAAAAATATATCCAGAGTAGCCATAAACAGACTCAGACTAGGTTACAAGTGCTGCTGGGAGGTAACAAACCCAATAGTTAAAAGTGTCATATCTGTGGAGCAGATGCAAAGGCGATGCTATTACACTACATACAGGAATGTGAAGCAACTGAAGCCCTGTGCATCAAACTCAACATACATCCAACAAGAGCAGCTGCATTAGATGCAAAATCCACAGCACCTACAATGGTTAGAAAATCAGTTGAGGAATGGGACACACTAGTGAATACTGTGCATCCATTTCCGTCACCAAGAAAATTTTATTAAAACAAAATTAAAACCAATGCGCAAAAACAGAAGCAGAAAAGTTTTACATCTCCATTTAAAACATTGTCCCAAATATCACAGTAACAAGGTTATCACGAGTAACCAGACTTAATTACGGGCTCACTATAGCTTGTGCTTCATGGACATTTCGTTCTGATTAGCTAAATGTAAAACAACAACAACATATGCTTTTTCTGGGGGAGTCATGTTGTGATAAAAAATATTATATATTTATAGTTAGAGAATTTCATAAGGATTTCGAACATATTAACAAAGTGAATGACTAATGCGGCTGGGCTACCAGAGTGTTTTTGGAAGAAGCAAGTGGTGTATCAAGAAGGGTAAGGAAGGTAAATTACAGGATGTCACCTACATGTGGGGTTGGCAGCTGACCGAGTCAGATCATAACTTTTGTCAAGGTGCAGGTCTTGAGATCTTGTTGGAACAAACAAGTTCCTGTTTTATCGGGTTGCAATCCCTCTAGCGAATTAAGGATGCAATTTTATACCCTTAGTCGTTATTGGACGGAGTGTCTACGTGATGCAAGGCCCAAGGGATTCAGCCGTCATCTTGAAAAGAAATTGCATGCTCCCGCATGTGAGCAGGAAGGCCTCAGTATGTACACAGCAACCATGAAGGGTGCTCACCGGACGGGTTCACGGTGGCGTCATGTGGCTCACTCGACGTCGTCACTCACATTGGAGCAAATACACAAAAACTTATGTGTAGTGCCTCACAGATATCAAGCCGCCTGCTATCGCTGTATCTATCAATGATTTCTGTGCTTTTGTTAAGACTTCTATGGTGATGGTCTGGTTGTGGGAAGAGATTATATGTTTCTTAATGGAGCCCTGTTCCTTATGCATCATTAATCGCCTGGAAAGAGATGTTGTTGTCTTGCCTATATACTGAGTTCTTTGAGGCTTACAATCCCCAAGTGGGCATTTGAAGGCATATACGACATTGGTCTCTTTTAAAGAATTCTGCGTTGTGTCTGGAGAGTTTCTCATGAGTAGGCTGGCCGTTTTTTTGGTTTTATAGTAAATCGTCAATTGTATCTTCTGATTTTTGTCTATAGGGATAACGTTCATATTAACAATATCTTTCAGGACCCTTTCCTCCGTTTTATGAGCTCTGGAAAAGAAGTTCCTATAAAATTGTCTAATAGGGGGTACAGGTGTTGTGTTAGCTGTCTCTTCAGAGGTTGCATGGCATTTCCCCTGCCTTCTTATGATGTCTTCAATGAAACCATTGGAGAAGCCATTGTTGACTACGACCTGCCTTACCCTACAGAGTTCTTCATCGACTTGCTTACATCTTGAGCCGTGGCTGAGAGCACGGTCGACATAAGCGTTAATAACACTCCTCTTGTACCTGTCTGGGCAGTCACTGTTGACATTAAGGAACATACCTATGTTTGTTTCCTTAGTGTAGACTGCAGTGTGGAAACCTCCGCTCCTTTCCATGACTGTTACATCTATAAAGGGCAGCATCCCATCCTTCTCCATCTCGTAAGTGAAACGCAACACAGAATTCCGCTCAAATGCCTCCTTCAGCTCCTACAGATGTCTAACATCAAGTACCTGAGTAAAAATGTCGTCAACATACCTGCAGTATATGGCCGGTTTCAAGTTCATGTCGACTAAGACCTTTTGTTCGATGGTACCCAAGTAGAAGTTCACAAACAGGACACCTAGGGGAGAACCCATGGCGACCCCATCTACTTGCTTATACATGTGCCCATCTGGTCTCAAGAAGGTTGCCTCTTTAGTACAAGCTTGGAGTAGTTTCCTTAGAATGTTTTCTGGTATGTCAAGAGGAGTACAGGCCGGATCACGATACACTCTGTCCGCTATCATCCCGATTGATTCACCACAGGTACGTTGGTAAACAGTGATTATACGTCCATTGAGGCTCTTATCCCTGTGGCCCGTGTTCCCTGCAGTAAGTCAACAAATTCCTTTGGAGACTTCAGGCTGAAGGCACAAGGGACATAAGGAGTCAGCAAGCCGTTGAGTCGCTTCGCCAGTCTGTACGTGGGTGTGGGTATCTGGCTGATGATTGGTCGAAGTGGGTTTCCAGGCTTGTGTGTCTTGACATTTCCATACGCGTATCCAGGTTTGTACTCTCCAATAATATTTGGCAGGTGGAGTCCGGATTTCTTGGCGTTCACAGTTTCGATCAATTTGTTGACCTTTGCTTTCAACTCGGCTGTAGTGTCCTTCGTTACCCTTTGGAATTTAGTTTGTAGGGTGAGGCAGGTCGTAGTCAACAATGGCTTCTCCAATGGTTTCGTGGAAGACATCATAAGAAGGAAGGTGAAACGCCATGCAACCTCTGAAGAGACAACTAACACAACACCTGTACCCCCTATTAGACAATTTTACAGGAACTTCTTTTCCACAGCTCATAAAACGGAGGAAAGGGTCCTGAAAGATATTGTTAATAGGAAAGTTATCCCTACAGACAAAAATCAGAAGATACAATTGACGATTTATTATAAAACCAAAACAACGGCAAACCTACTCATGAGAAACTCTCCAGACACAAAGCAGAACGCTTTAAAAGAGACCAATGTCGTATATGCCTTCAACTGCCCACTTGGGGACTGTAAGCCTCAAAGAACTCAGTATATAGGCAAGACAACAACATCTCTTTCCAGGCGATTAATGATGCATAAGGAACAGGGCTCCATTAAGGAACATATAATCTCTTCCCACAACCAGACTATCACCAGAGAAGTCTTAACAAAAAACACAGAAATCATCGATAGATACAGCGAAAGCAGGCGGCTTGATATCTGCGAGGCACTACACATCAAGAAGTTGACACCAGCAATCAACAGCCAATTAATGCACAACTATATTCTACCCACTTCAAGACTCCACACCAATATAGAAGCATCAAGAAATATGGGTCAATAGGCCCTCTGCAGTTACTTCCATTCTTCCCTTTAACTTACCTAATATTATACCCATTGTTTCGTGTTCTGTCTTATGTTGAAAGTTTGTTTGCACCTCATCCAAAACTGTTGTAACATATCACCTCACCCAAATGCAGGTATATAAAATGAAAGCCGTTTAAATTGTAGCATAGTAGAACTTGTTTATTGTTTGCAGGTTATAGTTGTGTGTGTGTAAACTAAAGTCTTTGAAAATGTAATAAGTTATTATGAAACACGTTCAAAGTGTCGCGTCAGACTAGAAATAAAAATGAATTTTGGAGAATTGATTTTTCAATTACTATCGACAGTGGAAAGAAACATAAGAAATATAGAGAAAATTCGTGTTAGAATTATGAATTATTAATCTTACTTTTCGGTCAAATTTAATAATATATATATATATATATATATATATATATATATATATATATATATATATATATATATATATATATATATATATATATATATATATATATATATATATATGTATATATATATATATATATATATATATATATATATATATATATAAATATATATATATATATATATATATATATATATATATATATATATATATATATATATATATATATTAGTATATTTTGGTAGCAGTCTTTCCTGTAGACATATATTATTAAATATGACCGAAAAAGTAAGATTAATAATTCTAACACATATATGTATATATATATATATATATATATATATATAAATATATATATATATATATATATATATATATATATATATATATATATATATATATATATATATATATATATATATATTAGTATATTTTGGTAGCAGTCTTTCCTGTAGACATATATTATTAAATATGACCGAAAAAGTAAGATTAATAATTCTAACACGAATTTTCTCAATCTTTCGTACATTACGCTTCACTGTTGGAGGTAAATCAAAAATCACTTCTCCAAAATTCATTTTTATTTCTAGTCTGACGCAACAAACTGATCGAAACTGTGAACGCCAAGAAATCCGGACTCCACCTGCCAAAGATCATTGGGGAATATAAACCTGGATATGCGTATGGAAATGTCAAGACGCACAAGCCTGGAAACCCACTTCGGCCAATCATTAGCCAGATACCCACACCCACGTACAGACTGGCGAAGCGACTCAACGGCCTGCTGACTCCTTATGTTCCTTGCGCCTTCAGCCTGAAGTCTCCAAAGGAATTTGTGGACTTACTGCGGGGCACACGGGCCACAGGGATAAGAGCCTCGTTGGACGTAGAATCGCTGTTTACCAACGTACCTGTGGATGAGACAATCGGAATGATAGCCGACAGAGTGTATCGTGATCCAGCCTGTACTCCTCTTGACATGCCAGAAAGTATTCTGAGGAAACTACTCCAAGCTTGTACTAAAGAGGCACCCTTCTTGAGCCCGGATGGGCACATGTATAAGCAAGTAGATGGGGTCGCCATGGGTTCTCCCCTAGGTGTCCTGTTTGCAAACTTCTACATGGGTACCATCGAGCAAAAAGTCTTAGTCGACATGAACTTGAAACCGGCCATATACTGCAGGTATGTTGACGACATTTTTACACAGGTACCTGATGTCAGACATCTGCAGGAGCTGAAGGAGGCATTTGAGCAGAGTTCCGTGCTGCGTTTCACTTACGAGACGGAAAAGGATGGGAAGCTGCCCTTTCTAGATGTAACAGTCATGGAAAAGGGCGGAGGTTTCCACACTGCAGTCTACACTAAGGAAACAAACATAGGAATGTGCCTAAATGCCAACAGCGACTGCCCCGACAGGTACAAGAGGAGTGTTGTTAACGCATACGTCGACCGTGCTCTCAGCCACAGCTCAGAATGGAAGCAAGTCGACGAAGAACTCTGTAGGGTAAGGCAGGTTCTAGTCAATAACGGCTTCTCCAATGGTTTCATCGAAGACATCATAAGAAGGAAAGTGAAAAGCCATGCAACCACTGAAGAGACAACTAACACAACACCTATACCCCCTATTAGACTATTTTACAGGAACTTCTTTTCCACAGCTCATAAAATGGAGGAAAGGGTCCTGAAAGATATTGTTAATAGAAACGTTATCCCTACAGACAAAAATCAGAGGATACAACTGACGATTTACTATAAAACCAGAAAAACGGCCAGCCTACTCATGAGAAACTCTCCAGACACAAAACAGAACGCTTTAAAAGAGACTAACGTCGTCTATGCCTTCAAATGCCCACTTGGGGACTGTAAGCTCCAAAAAACCCAGTATATAGGCAAGACAACAACATCTCTTTCTAGGCGTTTAACGATGCATAAGCAACAGGGCTCCATTAAGGAACATATAATCTCTTCCCATAACCAAACCATCGCCAGAGAAATCCTAGTAAACAACACAGAAATCATCGATAGATACAGCGATAGCAGGCGGCTTGACGTTTGCGAGGCACTACACATCAAGAAGTCAACACCAGCAATCAACAGCCAATTATTGCACAACTATATTCTACCCACCTCAAGACTCCGCTCCAATATAGAAGCATCAAGAAATATGGACCAATAGGCTTTCTACAAACACTTCTATTCAATACCCATTGTTTCTGTTCTGTCTTGTGTTGATACTTTTAATACCCTATTAATATCCCCTGTTCTGTCTTGTGTTAATGCCACATCATCCTTCCCACCTCACTCAAATGTAGATATAATATCAGAGAGACGTAAGTTCTAATCAGTTGTGTATTTGTGAAGTCTTTGAAAATGTAATAAGTTTTACGAAACGCGCCCGTGTCGCGTCAGACTAGAAATAAAAATGAATTTTGGAGAAGTGATTTTTGATATATATATATATATATATATATATATATATATATATATATATATATATATATATATATATATATATATATATATATATATTTATATATATATATATTGTTCTGGTTGCATATATATATATAAATATATATATATATATATATATATATATATATATATATATATATATATACATATATGCGAACAAGCCTGAATGGTCCCCAGGACTATATGCGAATGAAAACTCACACCCCAGAAGTGACTCGAACCCATACTCCCAGAAGCAACGCAACTGGTAACTACAGGGCGCCTTAATCCGCTTGACCATCACGGCCGTCAAAGGAAGTGATAGCCGAGGCTATTTGAGCCACTTCCCCAACGGCAACTCGGATGGTAATCTTGGGCATAGCATTTCACCAAATCACCTCATTCTTTGGGGCACACGTGAGGAACACAAATGCGAACAAGCCTGAATGGTCCCCAGGACTATATGCGAATGAAAACTCACACCCCAGAAGTGACTCGAACCCATACTCCCAGAAGCAACGCAACTGGTAACTACAGGGCGCCTTAATCCGCTTGACCATCACGGCCGTCAAAGGAAGTGATAGCCGAGGCTATTTGAGCCACTTCCCCAACGGCAACTCGGATGGTAATCTTGGGCATAGCATTTCACCAAATCACCTCATTCTTTGGGGCACACGTGAGGAACACAAATGCGAACAAGCCTGAATGGTCCCCAGGACTATATGCGAATGAAAACTCACACCCCAGAAGTGACTCGAACCCATACTCCCAGAAGCAACGCAACTGGTAACTACAGGGCGCCTTAATCCGCTTGACCATCACGGCCGTCAAAGGAAGTGATAGCCGAGGCTATTTGAGCCACTTCCCCAACGGCAACTCGGATGGTAATCTTGGGCATAGCATTTCACCAAATCACCTCATTCTTTGGGGCACACGTGAGGAACACAAATGCGAACAAGCCTGAATGGTCCCCAGGACTATATGCGAATGAAAACTCACACCCCAGAAGTGACTCGAACCCATACTCCCAGAAGCAACGCAACTGGTAACTACAGGGCGCCTTAATCCGCTTGACCATCACGGCCGTCAAAGGAAGTGATAGCCGAGGCTATTTGAGCCACTTCCCCAACGGCAACTCGGATGGTAATCTTGGGCATAGCATTTCACCAAATCACCTCATTCTTTGGGGCACACGTGAGGAACACAAATGCGAACAAGCCTGAATGGTCCCCAGGACTATATGCGAATGAAAACTCACACCCCAGAAGTGACTCGAACCCATACTCCCAGAAGCAACGCAACTGGTAACTACAGGGCGCCTTAATCCGCTTGACCATCACGGCCGTCAAAGGAAGTGATAGCCGAGGCTATTTGAGCCACTTCCCCAACGGCAACTCGGATGGTAATCTTGGGCATAGCATTTCACCAAATCACCTCATTCTTTGGGGCACACGTGAGGAACACAAATGCGAACAAGCCTGAATGGTCCCCAGGACTATATGCGAATGAAAACTCACACCCCAGAAGTGACTCGAACCCATACTCCCAGAAGCAACGCAACTGGTAACTACAGGGCGCCTTAATCCGCTTGACCATCACGGCCGTCAAAGGAAGTGATAGCCGAGGCTATTTGAGCCACTTCCCCAACGGCAACTCGGATGGTAATCTTGGGCATAGCATTTCACCAAATCACCTCATTCTTTGGGGCACACGTGAGGAACACAAATGCGAACAAGCCTGAATGGTCCCCAGGACTATATGCGAATGAAAACTCACACCCCAGAAGTGACTCGAACCCATACTCCCAGAAGCAACGCAACTGGTAACTACAGGGCGCCTTAATCCGCTTGACCATCACGGCCGTCAAAGGAAGTGATAGCCGAGGCTATTTGAGCCACTTCCCCAACGGCAACTCGGATGGTAATCTTGGGCATAGCATTTCACCAAATCACCTCATTCTTTGGGGCACACGTGAGGAACACAAATGCGAACAAGCCTGAATGGTCCCCAGGACTATATGCGAATGAAAACTCACACCCCAGAAGTGACTCGAACCCATACTCCCAGAAGCAACGCAACTGGTAACTACAGGGCGCCTTAATCCGCTTGACCATCACGGCCGTCAAAGGAAGTGATAGCCGAGGCTATTTGAGCCACTTCCCCAACGGCAACTCGGATGGTAATCTTGGGCATAGCATTTCACCAAATCACCTCATTCTTTGGGGCACACGTGAGGAACACAAATGCGAACAAGCCTGAATGGTCCCCAGGACTATATGCGAATGAAAACTCACACCCCAGAAGTGACTCGAAACCATATATTCGCATATAGTCCTGGGGACCATTCAGGCTTGTTCGCATTTGTGTTCCTCACGTGTGCCCCAAAGAATGAGGTGATTTGGTGAAATGCTATGCCCAAGATTACCATCCGAGTTGCCGTTGGGGAAGTGGCTCAAATAGCCTCGGCTATCACTTCCTTTGACGGCCGTGATGGTCAAGCGGATTAAGGCGCCCTGTAGTTACCAGTTGCGTTGCTTCTGGGAGTATGGGTTCGAGTCACTTCTGGGGTGTGAGTTTTCATTCGCATATAGTCCTGGGGACCATTCAGGCTTGTTCGCATTTGTGTTCCTCACGTGTGCCCCAAAGAATGAGGTGATTTGGTGAAATGCTATGCCCAAGATTACCATCCGAGTTGCCGTTGGGGAAGTGGCTCAAATAGCCTCGGCTATCACTTCCTTTGACGGCCGTGATGGTCAAGCGGATTAAGGCGCCCTGTAGTTACCAGTTGCGTTGCTTCTGGGAGTATGGGTTCGAGTCACTTCTGGGGTGTGAGTTTTCATTCGCATATAGTCCTGGGGACCATTCAGGCTTGTTCGCATTTGTGTTCCTCACGTGTGCCCCAAAGAATGAGGTGATTTGGTGAAATGCTATGCCCAAGATTACCATCCGAGTTGCCGTTGGGGAAGTGGCTCAAATAGCCTCGGCTATCACTTCCTTTGACGGCCGTGATGGTCAAGCGGATTAAGGCGCCCTGTAGTTACCAGTTGCGTTGCTTCTGGGAGTATGGGTTCGAGTCACTTCTGGGGTGTGAGTTTTCATTCGCATATAGTCCTGGGGACCATTCAGGCTTGTTCGCATTTGTGTTCCTCACGTGTGCCCCAAAGAATGAGGTGATTTGGTGAAATGCTATGCCCAAGATTACCATCCGAGTTGCCGTTGGGGAAGTGGCTCAAATAGCCTCGGCTATCACTTCCTTTGACGGCCGTGATGGTCAAGCGGATTAAGGCGCCCTGTAGTTACCAGTTGCGTTGCTTCTGGGAGTATGGGTTCGAGTCACTTCTGGGGTGTGAGTTTTCATTCGCATATAGTCCTGGGGACCATTCAGGCTTGTTCGCATTTGTGTTCCTCACGTGTGCCCCAAAGAATGAGGTGATTTGGTGAAATGCTATGCCCAAGATTACCATCCGAGTTGCCGTTGGGGAAGTGGCTCAAATAGCCTCGGCTATCACTTCCTTTGACGGCCGTGATGGTCAAGCGGATTAAGGCGCCCTGTAGTTACCAGTTGCGTTGCTTCTGGGAGTATGGGTTCGAGTCACTTCTGGGGTGTGAGTTTTCATTCGCATATAGTCCTGGGGACCATTCAGGCTTGTTCGCATTTGTGTTCCTCACGTGTGCCCCAAAGAATGAGGTGATTTGGTGAAATGCTATGCCCAAGATTACCATCCGAGTTGCCGTTGGGGAAGTGGCTCAAATAGCCTCGGCTATCACTTCCTTTGACGGCCGTGATGGTCAAGCGGATTAAGGCGCCCTGTAGTTACCAGTTGCGTTGCTTCTGGGAGTATGGGTTCGAGTCACTTCTGGGGTGTGAGTTTTCATTCGCATATAGTCCTGGGGACCATTCAGGCTTGTTCGCATTTGTGTTCCTCACGTGTGCCCCAAAGAATGAGGTGATTTGGTGAAATGCTATGCCCAAGATTACCATCCGAGTTGCCGTTGGGGAAGTGGCTCAAATAGCCTCGGCTATCACTTCCTTTGACGGCCGTGATGGTCAAGCGGATTAAGGCGCCCTGTAGTTACCAGTTGCGTTGCTTCTGGGAGTATGGGTTCGAGTCACTTCTGGGGTGTGAGTTTTCATTCGCATATAGTCCTGGGGTCATTCAGGCTTGTTCGCATTTGTGTTCCTCACGTGTGCCCCAAAGAATGAGGTGATTTGGTGAAATGCTATGCCCAAGATTACCATCCGAGTTGCCGTTGGGGAAGTGGCTCAAATAGCCTCGGCTATCACTTCCTTTGACGGCCGTGATGGTCAAGCGGATTAAGGCGCCCTGTAGTTACCAGTTGCGTTGCTTCTGGGAGTATGGGTTCGAGTCACTTCTGGGGTGTGAGTTTTCATTCGCATATAGTCCTGGGGACCATTCAGGCTTGTTCGCATTTGTGTTCCTCACGTGTGCCCCAAAGAATGAGGTGATTTGGTGAAATGCTATGCCCAAGATTACCATCCGAGTTGCCGTTGGGGAAGTGGCTCAAATAGCCTCGGCTATCACTTCCTTTGACGGCCGTGATGGTCAAGCGGATTAAGGCGCCCTGTAGTTACCAGTTGCGTTGCTTCTGGGAGTATGGGTTCGAGTCACTTCTGGGGTGTGAGTTTTCATTCGCATATAGTCCTGGGGACCATTCAGGCTTGTTCGCATTTGTGTTCCTCACGTGTGCCCCAAAGAATGAGGTGATTTGGTGAAATGCTATGCCCAAGATTACCATCCGAGTTGCCGTTGGGGAAGTGGCTCAAATAGCCTCGGCTATCACTTCCTTTGACGGCCGTGATGGTCAAGCGGATTAAGGCGCCCTGTAGTTACCAGTTGCGTTGCTTCTGGGAGTATGGGTTCGAGTCACTTCTGGGGTGTGAGTTTTCATTCATATACATATATATATATATATATATATATATATATATATATATATATACATATACATATATATATATATATATCTATATATATATATATATATTGATATATTTTCTCTATAGATATAGATATATATATATATAACACAAATTTTCTCAATCTTTCGTACATTTCTTTTCACTGTTGGAGGTAATTCAAAAATCAATTCTCCAAAACTCATTTTTATTTCTAGTCTGACGCGAAACTTGAGCGCGTTTCGTAAAACTTATTACATTTTCAAAGACATTTGTTAACACATACACAACTGAATAGAACTTACACATCTCCGATTTTGTTTATATCTACATTTGAGTGAGGTGGATGGGGTGAGGTGGTATTTAATAAGGTATTAATTTCAACAACACAAGCCAGAACATGAAACAATGGGTATTGAATAGAAGTGATTGTAGAAAGCCTATTGGTCCATATTTCTTGATGCTTCTATATTGGAGCGGAGTCTTGAGGTGGGTAGAATATAGTTGTGCAATAATTGGCTGTTGATTGCTGGTGTTGACTTCTTGATGTGTAATGTCTCTCAAACGTCAAGCAGCCTGCTATCGCTGTATCTATCGATGATTTCTGTGTTGTTTACTAGGATTTCTCTGGCGATGGTTTGGTTGTGGGAAGAGATTATATGTTCCTTAATGGAGCCCTGTTGCTTATGCATCGTTAAACGCCTAGAAAGAGATGTTGTTGTCTTGCCTATATACTGGGTTTTTTGGAGCTTACAGTCCCCAAGAGGGCATTTGAAGGCATAGACGACGTTAGTCTCTTTTAAAGCGTTCTATTTTGTGTCTGGAGAGTTTCTCATGAGTAGGCTGGCCGTTTTTCTGGTTTTATAGTAAATCGTCAGTTGTATCCTCTGATTTTTGCCTGTAGGGATAACGTTTCTATTAACAATATCTTTCAGGACCTTTTCCTCCGTTTTATGAGCTGTGGAAAAGAAGTTCCTGTAAAATAGTCTAATAGGGGGTATAGGTGTTGTGTTAGTTGTCTCTTCAGAGGTTGCATAGCGTTTCACTTTCCTTCTTATGATGTCTTTGATGAAACCATTGGAGAAGCCGTTGTTGACTAGGACCTGCCTTACCCTACAGAGTTCTTCGTCGACTTGCTTCCATTCTGAGCTGTGGCTGAGAGCACGGTCGACATATGCGTTAACAACACTCCTCTTGTACCTGTCTGGGCAGTCGCTGTTGGCATTTAGGCACATTCCTATGTTCGTTTCCTTAGTGTAGACTGCAGTGTGGAAACCTCCACTCTTTTCCATGACTGTTACATCTAGAAAGGGCAGCTTCCCATCCTTTTCCATCTCGTAAGTGAAACGCAGCATGGAACTCTGCTCAAATGCCTCCTTCAGCTTCTGCAGATGTCTGACATCAGGTACCTGCGTAAAAATGTCGTCAACATACCTGCAGTATATGGCCGGTTTCAAGTTCATGTCGACTAAGACTTTTGGCTCGATGGTACCCATGTAGAAATTTGCAAACAGGACACCTAGGGGAGAACCCATGGCGACCCCATCTACTTGCTTATACATGTGCCCATCCGGGCTCAAGAAGGGTGCCTCTTTAGTACAAGCTTGGAGTAGTTTCCTCAGAATATTTTCTGGTATGTCAAGAGGAGTACATGCTGGATCACGATACACTCTGTCGGCTATCATCCCGATTGTCTCGTCCACAGGTACGTTGGTAAACAGCGATTCTACATCCAACGAGGCTCTTATCCCTGTGGCCCGTGTGCCCCGCAGTAAGTCAACAAATTCCTTTGGAGACTTCAGGCTGAAGGCGCAAGGAACATAAGGAGACAGCAGGCCGTTGAGTCGCTTCGCCAGTCTGTACATGGGTGTGGGTATCTGGCTAATGATTGGCCGAAGTGGGTTTCCAGGCTTGTGTGTCTTGACATTTCCATACGCATATCCAGGTTTATATTCCCCAATGATCTTTGGCAGGTGGAGTCCGGATTTCTTGGCATTCACAGTTTCGATCAGTTTGTTGACCTTTGCTTTTAATTCGGCTGTAGTGTCCTTCGTTACCCTTTGGAACTTAGTTTGGTCAGAGAGTATGAGGTTCATTTTCGCCAGATATTCGTCTTTTTTAAGAATGACATATGACTAACACGAATGACATAGTGTTAGAATTATTAATTAAATTAATAATTCCAACACAAATTTTCTCAATCTTTCGTACATTTCTTTTCACTGCTGGTGGTAATTCAAAAATCAGTTCTCCAAAATTACTTTTTATTTCTAGTCTGACGCGACACTTGAGCGCGTTTCGTAAAACTTATTACATTTTCAAAGACTTTAGTTTACACATACACAACTGAATAGAACTTACACATCTCCGATTTGTTTATATCTACATTTGAGTGAGGTGGATGGGGTGAGGTGGTATTAATAGGGTATTAAATTCATCAACACAAGACAGAACACGAAACAATGGGTATTGAATGGAAGTGATTGTAGAAAGCCTATTGGTCCATATTTCTTGATGCTTCTATATTGGAGCGGAGTCTTGAGGTGGGTAGAATATAGTTGTGCATTAATTGGCTGTTGATTGCTGGTGTTGACTTCTTAATGTGTAGTGCCTCGCAAACGTCAAGCCGTCTGCTATCGCTGTATCTATCGATGATTTCTGTGTTGTTTACTAGGATTTCTCTGGCGATGGTTTGGTTGTGGGAAGAGATTATATGTTCCTTAATGGAGCCCTGTTGCTTATGCATCGTTAAACGCCTAGAAAGAGATGTTGTTGTCTTGCCTATATACTGGTTTTTTTGGAGTTTACAGTCCTCAAGAGGGCATTTGAAGGCATAGACGACGTTGGTCTACAAAAACGCTTTAAAAAGCGTTTTGCTTTGTGTCTGGAGAGTTTCTCATGAGTAGGCTGGCCGTTTTTCTGGTTTTATAGTAAATCGTCAGTTGTATCCTCTGATTTTTGTCTGTAGGGATAACGTTTCTATTAATAATATCTTTCAGGACCCTTTCCTCCGTTTTATGAGCTGTGGAAAAGAAGTTCCTGTAAAATAGTCTAATAGGGGGTATAGGTGTTGTGTTAGTTGTCTCTTCAGAGGTTGCATGGGCTGCTGTGAAAAGAAGGAAAGTGAAAAGCCATGCAACCTCTGAAGAGACAACTAACACAACACCTATACCCCCTATTAGACTATTTTACAGGAACTTCTTTTCCACAGCTCATAAAACGGAGGAAAGGGTCCTGAAAGATATTGTTAATAGAAACGTTATCCCTACAGACAAAAATCAGAGGATACAACTGACGATTTACTATAAAACCAGAAAAACGGCCAGCCTACTCATGAGAAACTCTCCAGACACAAAACAGAACGCTTTAAAAGAGACTAACGTCGTCTATGCCTTCAAATGCCCACTTGGGGACTGTAAGCTCCAAAAAACCCAGTATATAGGCAAGACAACAACATCTCTTTCTAGGCGTTTAACGATGCATAAGCAACAGGGCTCCATTAAGGAACATATAATCTCTTCCCATAACCAAACCATCGCCAGAGAAATCCTAGTAAACAACACAGAAATCATCGATAGATACAGCGATAGCAGGCGGCTTGACGTTTGCGAGGCACTACACATCAAGAAGTCAACACCAGCAATCAACAGCCAATTATTGCACAACTATATTCTACCCACCTCAAGACTCCGCTCCAATATAGAAGCATCAAGAAATATGGACCAATAGGCTTTCTACAAACACTTCTATTCAATACCCATTGTTTCTGTTCTGTCTTGTGTTGATACTTTTAATACCCTATTAATATCCCCTGTTCTGTCTTGTGTTAATGCCACATCATCCTTCCCACCTCACTCAAATGTAGATATAATATCAGAGAGACGTAAGTTCTAATCAGTTGTGTATTTGTGAAGTCTTTGAAAATGTAATAAGTTTTACGAAACGCGCCCGTGTCGCGTCAGACTAGAAATAAAAATGAATTTTGGAGAAGTGATTTTTGATTTACCTCCAACAGTGAAGCGTAATGTACGAAAGATTGAGAAAATTCGTGTTAGAATTATTAATCTTACTTTTTCGGTCATATTTAATAATATATATATATATATATATATATATATATATATATATATATATATATATATATATATTAGTATATTTTGGTAGCAGTCCTTCCTGTAGACATATATTATTAAATATGACCGAAAAAAGTAAGATTAACAATACTAACACGATTAACAATACTAACACGATTAACAATACTAACACTGAAAACTCACACCCCAGAAGAGACTCGTAAAGTATGGGAGTATGGGTTCGAGTCACTTCTGGGGTGTGAGTTTTCAGTTGCATATTGTCCTGGGGACCATTCAGGCTTGTTCGCATTTGTGTTCCTCACGTGTGCCCTAAAGGATGAGGTGATTTGGTAAAATGCTATGCCCAAGATTACTATCCTAGTGCCGGTGGTGGGGTGGTTCAAATAGCCTCGGCTATCACCTCATTATGTCCGGTCGTGATGGTCAAGTGGATTAAGGCGTCTTGTACATACCAGTTGCGTTGCTCCTGGGAGTATGGGTTCGAGTCACTTCTGGGGTGTGAGTTTTCAGTTGCATATTGTCCTGGGGACCATTCAGGCTTGTTCGCATTTGTGTTCCTCACGTGTGCCCCAAAGGATGAGGTGATTTGGTAAAATGCTATGCCCAAGATTACTATCCTAGTGCCGGCGGTGGGGTGGTTCAAATAGCCTCGGCTATCACCTCATTATGTCCGGTCGTGATGGTCAAGTGGATTAAGGCGTCTTGTACATACCAGTTGCGTTGCTCCTGGGAGTATGGGTTCGAGTCACTTCTGGGGTGTGAGTTTTCAGTTGCATATTGTCCTGGGAACCATTCAGGCTTGTTCGCATTTGTGTTCCTCACGTGTGCCCCAAAGGATGAGGTGATTTGGTAAAATGCTATGCCCAAGATTACTATCCGAGTGCCGGCGGTGGGGTGGTTCAAATAGCCTCGGCTATCACCTCATTATGTCCGGTCGTGATGGTCAAGTGGATTAAGGCGTCTTGTACATACCAGTTGCGTTGCTCCTGGGAGTATGGGTTCGAGTCACTTCTGGGGTGTGAGTTTTCAGTTGCATATTGTCCTGGGGACCATTCAGGCTTGTTCGCATTTGTGTTCCTCACATGTGCCCCAAAGGATGAGGTGATTTGGTAAAATGCTATGCCCAAGATTACTATCCGAGTGCCGGCGGTGGGGTGGTTCAAATAGCCTCGGCTATCACCTCATTATGTCCGGTCGTGATGGTCAAGTGGATTAAGGCGTCTTGTACATACCAGTTGCGTTGCTCCTGGGAGTATGGGTTCGAGTCACTTCTGGGGTGTGAGTTTTCAGTTATATATATATATATATATATATATATATATATATATATATATATATATATATATATATATATATATATATATATATATATATATATATATATATATATATATATATATATATATATATATATATATATATATATATATATATATATATATATATATATATATATATATATATATATATATATATATATATATATATTAAATAATTAAATAGACTCTGTGAGTAATCTCAGGATATGAGCAGAGGATGGGCGTTGGTAATAAGTAGCGTTGGTAATAATAAGAAAGTCAGATGTTGATACTTTGGGGACGTGAAGTGAGGCTAGCAGGAGGTTGTAACCTCACTTGAGTCGCAGCTGTGGTCAAAAGTGGTTGTACTTCGTTGATTCTCCCGGAATAAGGAAGAATATCGTTCCCGTTGTAAGTGATGGAGTGAAGACTACTTGTCTGCATGTGTGAGGAAGCTGTTGGGACTTAGTGCACCATTTCTCTGTGATTTTGATAATTAGATGTGGCTTGGAAGTGTTTGGCCGCCCCTTTGTGGAGCTGTAATTGAGTTGCTTCGACAAGAGTAAGGAAGCAAGCAGGCGTTTCTGTGGTGGAGACTGCAGGGCGACGTTGTTAACTCAAGTCGTGGACAGAAGGAAATCCTGCGAGGCAGTCCTGAAGCATTTTGTGGGCTGCCTAGGGAGTGCCATGTTGGAGCGTCCTCACGTAAGAGAATTCTATAGTAAGCTCATATAACAGTTGTTACTTAGCTCGCCTGTGTTTGATCGTGTGCCCATCGATCATGGCAAGTGTTTATCTATATAGTATATATATCTTATTTAGGCAGTGAACAAAAATAAGAGAGTAGAGATAGGAAAACATGCTGGAGGAAGAAGTGATTTGAGAGGGGGGGGGGAACCCCTAAGCCTCACGACCGAGACTACGACCCCCCTCCCCCCCCCCCCCACCCCATTCCCAGTGACGTCTTGAGACTTATCATCAGAGTGGCCTCGCCCAGGATGGGGGAGGACTGTCGCGGCGACACAATAGTGTTTAAAGAGATGTCGGATGGAGGAGTATATTTTCTGTGAAGACATTTAATTATGTTTTGTTATATTTTTTATTGGCAAATTTTTTTTATAAAATATTTTTTATTGGCATGTAATGGAATTGCAGGTTTGTTTGGGAAGGAATTCGTGGAAAAAGGCTAGAGAAGAAGTTATTGGAGGAACTTCTAGGCTTGAGAAGCAGTGTATGCTGAACTCTGCGTAGAGCAAAACTCCATAGTGAGGAGTTGACTTCAAGCAGTGTAGAAGAGCTACACGTGTCTCCGTGGAATCAGTGGTGGAGCGTCATTGATGTTGGATTAGGACTTCATTTTGCAGCAGATTGGGAGATCTGCAGAAGTGCCTTTCATGTATTTTGGAGGACCTAGAGATATATATTGGTTATGAGCCTCTAGGAGCAGGCCAGAGGTTCATGGTGGTCACACACATGATTGAATAAAGTGGAGTGCTTGAATGATTGTTGGCATGTAAGACGCAGTGTAAGGTGAGACATTATGTTGGGGGACACTTACGTAGATGTGTCTGGTGTTTCAGCCCCAAGCTGAGTTTCCACATACTTTAAGGGCTGTGAACACAGTATTGTTGTGGCAGGATTTCAGCCTATTTAGTGAGGGAGTAGTAAGTGGTAAGCCAAGAGTTGAGCAGCCATTTGATATGGACAGTTTGTGAGGCCAGGATATGATATTGGAATGGTATCGGGTTGTAGCAGTTTAGAGTCTTGTATGATAATGTACTATTTTATATGTTATGTATAGTGTATGTTTTCTTTGTATATTAAATGTAGATGTTAACTGGCTTTTGCTCTTGTCCTGGTGAGGTTTTCCAGAAAGCAGGGGAGAGAGTGAGAGAGAGAGAGAGGGTCACGGCTGCGGAAAGGGTGGCAGAAGATACTAATTCATAAAGGGGGATTTAGGAGATCATTCTAAACAAGGAGAGAGTTGGAAGTCACTGCGGCTCGAGTAGGGTGTGTACACGAGACATCAAGGCTAGTTTTGGAGCCGCACCACTAAGTATGTGATGTTGAACCCCCTCTCCAAGATCGAGTGGCGTACAGGGTGATCTCCTAGGAAAATTACAAGCACTCTAGTGTCCATTGCTGGTCGACCAGCAGCAAGTGTAGTGTGGTAGTGGGAGTGTGATTGCCAAGGTTGGCTGTTTGTTATGTCAGGGAGTGGTTGGGGACGTTGTCCGCCTGTATGCAAGTAAAAGTTTGGTGCAACAACCAGAGCTCTCATTTGGATGTTCATGTCCCAAGAGCCCCAACCCTCTCAGGGCAGAACAGTACCCATCCCGTTCAGACTAAAAGATCTTCATCTCCAAGTCAACGTAGTTTTGTTGGATGAAAGATTGATGCTGGGCGTGTTGTGGTTTTGGTGGTGGTGACGACGCCTCAGTCCGCACGGGTATACTCCTGTTGGATGATGGTAGCGATTTTCTTCTTTCTACATTTGATAATACAGTTGTAGGTGTTACTGACGCTTACCCCTTATACTGGTGAGGATGTAGGAAATGAACTATTTTATACGATATTTTGATGAACATTAGTGACATATCCTTCATGAAATGAATGGATACGCGGCGAAACTTGTTGAAAGGACGGTATTTCATCTTAAGTTAAGTATTATTCATGCTTGCAGCGTTGGAAAGATATAACTTTGGCAGAAATTGATGTTATTCTTGCCCTATGTGTGAAGAGGAAACATTCAGAAAAGCACATCATACAAGATTATTGGAAGAAAGAGAGCCTTGTTCCGTCCTCAGTTTCTGGAAGGTACTGTACTTGTTGCTCGACAGGTTCCAGCTAATTCTCAGGTGTCCTCATTTGCTAAAATAAAGATAACGAGATTCGCAAACGACAGACTGTGGAGAGTGAGACACGTGTTCAGGGAATTTAATTGGAAGTACAAAGATTTTTATGTACCATGTTATAAGGTGGTGATTGACACAATTACGAATCCAAAGTTGATACGCTAATTTTAAGTGACTCCGTGTCATCCTTGACTCTACTCAGCTCCCCAAGGCATAACTGTGACATGCTTGTGTCTGAAGCTAGGCACAGATATTAAGAAATAATAAATCATGGAGTCAGAGTTTGTCTCCTGTGGATTCTTTCCCATATTGTTCTCCGAATGCATAACAGAACTGAAGAGTTAGCCAAAACTTTTGCTCGTAAAGAGGGAATTAATTACCATCTTGAACTACCTTTGAGCAGCCTGTGGGCAGTAATATTCCGGGAACATCAACAAAATCTATTTCATTATGAAGGAAGAACTGCACGTCTGTGGGTCATAGACGTGTGTTCTATGACATAGACACATAGACATAGACATAGACTATGACATAGACATAGACACAGTGTTCAAGAGAGAACTGGATAAGCACCTCCAAAGGATACCTGATCACCAAGGCTGTGACTCATACGTCAGGCTGCGAGCAGCCGCGTCTAACAGCCTGGTTGATTAGTCCAGCAACCAGGAGGCCTGGTCGACGACCGGGCCGCGGGGACGCTGTGCCCCGGAAGCACCTCAAGGTAACCATCCAATAAGGTTAGCAGACTTCTAGGTGTTACCACTGCCAGGCTTAGACTCGGCTACAAGTACCTCTGGGAGTTTTCAATATCTGCTGATATAGATTTGACTAAATGTAAACTCTGTTAGTAAATATATTCTTATACTTTGCGTCATTATATAATGGATTTTGAAAAAATCGCGGAATTCAGAGATAACACCATCAATGGTGTCCAAGAAATGAGTAAGTACTTCATTCATAATAATGTACTGCTAGGAATCTTACCCAAGTATCCAAAATTTGCTTACTCTAGGTGCAGCATGCACATTATTGTAAAGTTGCCGCCCAGTTGGGTGGGTGTGGAGCAAGATTAGGCGGTTGCCTTGTATAGAGACTGTTGTGAGCCTCGCGTGGAAGCACTTGTGATATAAAAGATTATTGATATGTATGTGAACATGTATGTATATGTATGTATATGAGTATGTAACATTAACAACTGTGTAACTAGCTTCATAAGATTGTCACTTGCTAAACTAAATGAACTATGGGAATCAGTTTCCGAAGCTACTATGTGCCTCTGAAAATCTTTTCATCACCGCCCGATACCCATGGATGGGTATTGGGAGAACAGAGGCTACAGTTAAGGATCAATCCTTAACCAGGATTAGGCCCAGTCAATCCTCCCCATCCAGGATACGATCCCAGGCAAAATCGCTCGCGAAGCGTCGGCCAAGAGCACTACCGCAACGCTACGAAGAATGCATGTTGTTTATTCTGCATTAATGTGAAACAGGAATAGTAAAGATGTGAGACTTTATTTTGGCACAGACATAAATATTCCCAGTAATAATCCACTTGGATTTTCAGGCACTATGGTGAAGACACTCATAGTTTCCCTGCTAAACAAGGGGCGCATCGTATATACACACAATTACTATCAGTCCTTTGTTGACTGGGTTCCTACTTCAACCAACATTGGAGTCTGTGGAACAGTAAAGTCACGAAGGACTTTAAGTTACAGAAGAATTGGAAGTCGCTTGACTCTTAATTAACCCAATTCCCAAACACTTTTGGTGACCATTTTGGCACATATATTTCATCATGCTGAGGGCACGTGAGTATCATTTGTGCATCAACCTGGAATGGTCCCCAAGTTAACATACATAAAAATCTCTTTACCCCTTGAGGATTTGAACCTGGACAGCAATGGGTCCATGTCCCTGGGCGTGTCCAGTACTGTTACCGCTAGGCCACACTGATTGTACAGGAGAATAGGAAAGTCATCGGACCCTAACCCAATTCCTGACAGCTCTCGGTGACCATTTTGGACACCGATATTTCATCATATTCTTTCATCTCTTCCCCAGCACGATGAAGTGATTTGATGAAATAGATGTGCCCAAAATGGTCACATAGAGCTGTCGGGAATTGGGCTAAGGGTAAATACCTTTATTACATCATGAAATACCTTAAGAATAAATACCCTTATTTCTTCATAAGGTCCACGGTGTGCAACTGTGTGGATTTCAAGGTACACCTTCCCTACCTTTTACCTTTTCTACATACACCAACTTCCCTACCTTCCACTATCTTCCCTCCCTTTCACCTCTTTACTTACCCTTCTTCACTCCACTACCCCTTACTAATTTCCTCACCATTCAAGATATTCCTGATATTGTGTCCTTGTGCTGCATGGGATCTGTCGGCCAGTCTTGCCTGGGTTATATTGTGTCCTTGTGCTGCATGGGATCTGTCGGCCAGTCTTGCCTGGGTTATATTGTGTCCTTGTGCTGCATGGGATCGTCCCTGTGTGGAGACCTTTGGACAGATCAACGTGGACACTTTTGGACATAACGAAAATGACACTCAGATGAATAGTCTGCCCTAATCTCGGACAGGTTTATCTCTGGACGAACTAACTGATCTCTGGACGGAGTGACTGGCCTCTAGATGCCGTCACTGATCTCTGGACGGAGTAACTGGCCTCTGGATGCTGTCACTGATCTCTGAACGGAGTGACCGGCCTCTGGATGCTGTCACTGATCTCTGGACGGAGTGACTGGCCTCTGGATGCTGTCACTGATCTCTGGACGGAGTGACTGGCCTCTGGATGCTGTCACTGATCTCTGGACGGAGTGACTGGCCTCTGGATGCTGTCACTGATCTCTGGACGGAGTGACTGGCCTCTGGATGCTGTCACTGATCTCTGGACGGAGAGACTGGCCTCTGGATGCCGTCACTGGTCTCCGGACGGAGTAACTGGCCTCTGGATGCTGTCACTGATCTCCGGACGGAGTGACTGGCCTCTGGATGCTGTCACTGATCTCTGAACAGAGTGACTGGCCTCTGGATGCTGTCACTGATCTCTGGACGGAGAGACTGGCCTCTGGATGCCGTCACTGATCTCCGGACGGAGTGACTGGCCTCTGGATGCCGTCACTGGTCTCCGGACGGAGTAACTGGCCTCTGGATGCCGTCACTGATCTCCGAACGGAGTAACTGGCCTCTGGATGTCGTCACTGATCTCTGGACGGAGTGACTGTCCTCTGGATGCCGTCATTGGTCTCTGGACGGAGTAACTGGCCTCTGGATGCCGTCACTGATCTCCGGACGGAGTAACTGGCCTCTGGATGTCGTCATTGGTCTCTGGACGGAGTGACTGGCCTCTGGAGGCTGTCACTAGTCCTGAGACTAAATGATTGATCTCTGGACCTATAAACTGCTCTCTGAACGGAGAGACTGACCTCAAAACAGAGAGAGACAGAGATTGACCTCTGGAGAGAGACACTGACCTTGGTGATGGTGGACGGTGATCGAGAGGGTGATCGTGAGTTAGTGCTGGAGTAGAAGGATCGTGCCGAGAAACAACCGTTGGTGGAGAGCCCTCTTCCGTGGTCCAGGAAGGAGATGGTGCGGCGCGTGCTCTCAGCCCCACTGTTGAGGGTCGACTGGGCCGTGTACCGGATCACAGGCACCTGTAATGACCGTCACTAACTCACTCATCAACATGCAGCAGCCAACCACAATGGCATTACAAATGACAACTTAAACCAATCATTTTAAAGTGAACTTAATTAGGAGGACAATTGAAATTAATGGACTTTTGAATTTTATTTTAAATTAACTGCATATGATGAAATTTATGAAAAGTACAAAAGAATTTATTTATGCAAATGTACACAGTTTAAAACACAACTATTCACCTATACATAGAAAGTTTATGATTTCTCAAGGTTAAGAATGCTTCACTATCCTCCACAGTGACCCTCCAATCTTAGACTGAACCGATGTTGGAAACTTATCAAAACATTCAATAAACCCAATAAAATCGAATTCATAATTTGAAGTACTGAATACCTCAAAATTTAATCACCATAATAATGTTGCATAGTAAAGCAATGATTAAAGCTACATCAATGTCTGCTTAGCTGTTTATCACACAATTACACTATAATATGAATACAAAAATGCATTTGCCGAGTATTAGTGCCTTACGAAGCTCAAATTATGCATTTACATCGAAATTTGAAAAATGTTTTGCTACCACGCTGGCAGTACGTCGCTTCAACACATTTTGTTGCTCTCTGTGCTAAAACGTATATATATATAAGGGCTGAAACATGTTTTGCTGACATTTCAGTATCTCCTTCCACCACAGTTCTTGGCCTCACACTTGATAAACACTTACACTGTCAAACACACATCGCACAGAAACATGAAATAGCTCTCCAAGCCATTGAACAATTATAATCCAGCCAGTCTTGCCTGGATTACAATGTGTCCTTTTATTGCATGGGATCTGTCGGCCAGTCTTCCCTGGGTTATATTGTGTCTTTGTGCTGCATGGGATCTTCCCTGTGTGGACATCTTTGGACAGATCAACGTGGACACTTTTGATCTGTCACTGGACGAACTAACTGATCTTTGGACGGAGTGACCGGCCTCTGGATGCCGGTCACTCAGGATTTTGACTGAGATTTGATAAACGTGACCCAAAAGTGCACCTTTACCTCTTTAACATATGCTCCACTTGCTCTTTCCTTAGCTGCTCTCACTAACACACTGAAACTCCAGAGGATCCAGACAGAGCTCTGAGATGGATACTCAACACTCATTGGTAAGATTTCAACATCAGTGAAAGCCTTCTTGATAGCACAAACATTTCTGCCTTCAATGTTTATTGGAAAACTATACTAGACAAACAAATTTACAGACTTCTCTCTTATCACGAACAACACATTGACTTTCATCTTCACACTCAGACGACCACGCAACACACATGATCTCTTCTCCACCTTAGATGATTCTGCTCTTAACTCTATATTTTGATAATTCTTGCTCTCAAGCACCAGCACATTACCATCTATAAAATTCATCCCTGACGCTTTAGAGCCAATCACTGCGATGGTGCGAGACTTGTGTTGTCCCTGTTGTTGTTGTTACTGAAAACCCAACTAGAATACTTGCCTCTTGAGCCGCAACCTAGCGACACGCAGCTGGGTTAAGCTCTGGCATTTTTTCTCTTAGAAATATTTCCTCTCCTCCTACTTCTTCTGTCCCCCACTACCTGCTCGCCCAATGAGGTATCTTGTTCTCTATTTTGACTAAATCTCTGTTTTGCTAAAGAAAAACAAGGCGTTTTAAACATGTAATCACCTAGCTGTATTCACCTAGTTTTGCTTGTGGGGGCTGAAGTTTAGCTCTTTGGTCCCGCCTCTCAACCGTCAATCAACTGATGTACAGATATCTGACCCTGCTGGGCTCTATCGTATCTATATTTGAAACTGTGTATGGAGTCAGCCTCCACCACATCACTTCCTAGTGCATTCCATTTACTAACCATTCTGACAGTGAAAAAGTTCTTTCTAATGTCTCTGTGGCTCATTTTGGTACTCAGCTTCAACCTGTGTCCCCTTGTTCGTGTACCACCCCTGTTAAATAATCGATCCTTGTCTACCTTGTCAAATCCTCTGAGAATTTTGTTTGTGGTGATCATGTCTCCCCAAGCTCTTCTGTCTTCTAGTGACGAGAGGTGCATTTCACACAACCTTTCCTCATAACTCATGCCTCTTAGTTCTGGGATTTACCTTGTTGCATACCTCTGAGCTTTTTCCAGCTTCGTCTTGTGCTCGTTTCGGTACAGAATCCATGCTGAGGCTGCATACTTCAGAATTACCTTATATATGTGGAATACAAGGTTCTGAAGGATTCCTTACACAGGTTTCTGAAAGCAGTTCTGATGTTAGCCAGCCTCGCATAGGCCGCTGATGATATTCTTTCGATGTGGGCTTCAGGAGACAGGTTTGGCGTGATATCAACTCCTATATCTTACTCTGGGTCCATTTCCTGAAGAACTTCATCTCCCATTCGGTATCCAGTGTCTGGCCTCCTATTTCCTCCTAGTTTCATTACCTTACATATATTTGGGTTGTACTTTAGTACCCATTTGTTGGACCATTCCTTCTGGGAGATCATTTACGTATATCAGAAACAGTATAGGTCCAAGGACTGATCTCTGTAGGACTCCACTGGTGACGCCTCTCTACTCCACGACTTCATCCCTCACAGTGACTCGTTGTAATCTGTTGCTTAGGTACTCCCTTACCCACTGGAGTACCTTCCCTTTCACTCCTGCTTACATCTCCAGCTTGTGCACTAGTCTCTTATGTGGCACTGTGTCAAAGAATTTCTGGTAATCCAGAAATATGCAGTCTGCCAGCCCTCTCTCTCTCTTGCCTAATTTTTGTTGCCTGGTCATAGAACTAATTTAAACCTCTTAGGCATGATTTGCCATCTCTGAACCCATGCTGATGTTATGTTACAACGTTCTTTCGCTCCAGATGTTCTACTAGCTTTTTTTTGCACACTCTTCTCCATCATCTTGCATGGAATGCAAGTTAGGGACACTGGCCTGTAGTTCAGTGCCTCCTGTCTATCACCCTTCACCACAACACACCTATCACCACATGTGTTTCTGAGCTAAAACATGCGTGTTCCGGGGCTGAAAGCACACTGTTTAAAGAATGTCTTTGTAAACTGTACATATGTACAAAGTTTATGTACTTTGTACTTTGTACATAAACTTTGGTGTAGGTATTTTGAAAGGCCCAAATTGTAGGGGAGGGAGTTGAAACATTTGTTTTAAACAGCTCCAAACATGTATATCTATTAAAATTTGGATGCAGAACACCAAGGCTGGACGATTGAGCAACGGTCTCGCTTCATGTAGGTCTTCGTTCAATCCCCGACCGTCCAAGTGCTTGGGCACCATTCCTTCTCCCCGTCTCTTCCCAAATCCTTATCTTGATCCCTCCCAAGTGCTAAATACTCGTCATGGCTTGGGGCTTTTCCACCATATAGTTCCCTTCCCTTCCGGCTAGATGGTTTAACTGGTTTACTGGTAAACTGGATTAACAGGGAAAACCGCGAAAGGGAAACAAATAGAAAATTGCAAATCGACTTATTGAAGAAGCTAAAATATTATATATGTCAATTTCGTGTCAAGCTGTGCTGTAAACACTAGCTGTAAAATTATCTTGCCCTGAATCCCTGGCAGCGGTTAAGGTGTCCTGCCTTAAACTCTCAATATATTGAGGGGTATATAGTACTATATAGTAATATATATAGTTGTTTACTTATGACTATAGAGAGTTTGATACTATATGGTACTTTCAACGGTGAGAGTAATATAATGTTGTAGTGGCTTGGCGCTTTATCCTGATAATTCCCTTCCCTTCTAACAACAGTATAATTGTGGTAGTGAAAACCTGCAACACTGAAGATATCCTGATGTAACCCCCCGCGGCAGTACATTTACCCCAACACTAGGCCCTGATAGCAGTGAATTTTTCCATCAGTTATCCCTGACAGTGGTGAGATTGTCTTACTATATATCCAACCTGGATGAAGTTGTCCTACTGTAGTTAAGTTGTCCTGTAGTTACCAGTTGCGTTGCTCCTGGGAGTATGGGTTCGAGTCACTTCTGGGGTGTGAGTTTTCAGTCGCATATAGTCCTGGGGACCATTCAGGCTTGTTCGCATTTGTGTTCCTCATGTGTGCCCCAAAGAATGAGGTGATTTGATAAAATGCTATGCCCAAGATTACCATCCGAGTGCCGGCGGGGAAGTGGTTCAAATAGCTTCGGCTATCACTTCCTTATTGTCTGGTCGTGATGATCAAGTGGATTAAGGCGTCCTGTAGTTACCAGTTGCGTTGCTCCTGGCAGTATGGGTTCGAGTCACTTCTGGGGTGTGAGTTTTCAGTCATATATATATATATATATATATATATATATATATATATATATATATATATATATATATATATATATATATATATATATATATATATATATATATGCATATTGTTACGCTGTGATGACAATATTCCCTGGCAGATATGAAGTAATCCTTTTGTTCATCGTGGCAGCAGTGAAGTAATCCTATTGATCATCCTGGTAACAGTGAAGTAATCCAATTGTTTATCCCAGTAGTGGTGAAGTAATCCTATTGTTTATTCTGGCAGGGGTGAAGTAATCCTATATATCATCCTGGCACGGGTGAAATAATCCTATGGTTCATCCTGGCAGGGGTGAAGAAATCCTATTGATCATCCAGGCAGCAGTGAAGTAATTATACGGTTCATCCTGGCAGGGGTTAAGTAATCCTATTGATCATCCTGGCACGGGTGAAGTAATCCTATTGATCATGTTGCAGGGGTGAATTCATCCTGTTGATCATCCTGGCATGGGATAACTTGAGGTTATCTTGAGATGATTTCGGGGCTTTTTTTTTTAGTGTCCCCGCGGCCCGGTCCTCGACCAGGCCTCCACCCCTAGGAAGCAGCCCGTGACAGCTGACTAACTCCCAGGAACCTATTTACTGCTAGGTAACAGGGGCATTCAGGGTGAAAGCAACTCTGCCCATTTGTTTCTGCCTCGTGCGGGAATCGAACCCGCGCCACAGAATTACGAGTCCTGCGCGCTATCCACCAGGCTACGAGGCCCCTAAAGGGAAGTAATGATATGGTTTATCCTGGCAGCAGTGAAGTAATCCTATTGGTCATCCTGGCAGGGGTGAAGTAATCCTATTGATCATGTTGCACGGGTGAAGTAATCCTATGGTTCATCCTGGCAGCAGTGAAGTAATCCTATGGTTCATCCTGGTAGCAGTGAAGTAATCATATGGTTCATCCTGGCAGTGGTGAAGTAATCCTATTGTGTATCCTGGCAGGGGCGAAGAAATCCTATGGTTCATCCTGGCAGGGGTGAAGTAATCCTATTGCTTATCCTGGCAGGGGTGAAGTAATCATATGGGTCATCACACAAAGGGTGAAGTAATCCTATTGATCATGTTGCACGGGTGAAGTAATCATATGGTTCATCCTGGCACGGGTGAAGTAATCCTATTGATCATTCTGTCATGAGAAAAGTAATCCTTATGGTTCATCCTGGCAGGGGTGAAGTAATCCTATGGTCTATCCTGGTAAGAGGAGAATTAATCCAATTGATCATCCTGGCAGGGGTGAAGTCATCCTATTGATCATCCAGGTAGGGGGTTAAATAATCCTATGGTTCATCCTGGCAGGGGTGAAGTAATGCTATGGTTCATCCTGGCAGGGATTAAGTAATCCTATTGTTCATGTTGCAGGGGTGAAGTAATCCTATGGTTCATCCTGACAGGGGTGAAGTAATCCTAGTGATCATCCTGGCAGCAGTGAAGTAACATATGGTTCATCCTAGCAGGGGTGAAGTAATCCTATTCATCATTCTGGCAGTGGTGAAGTAATCCTATTGTTCATCCTGGCAGCAGTGAAGTAATCATATGGTTCATAATGTCAGGGGTGAACTAATCCTATTGATCATCCTGGAAGCGGTGAAGTAATCCCGCTTGTGAAGTTGTTGAACAAACGTATAAGGTGGCAGCAGTGAAACTGTCCCATAGTACTGCCTAGCAGTAAAACGTTGTCATAAGAGTGTACAAAATTAACACTGGCAGCCATGAACTTGTTGTACTTTATCAATAGCAGCGATAAAATTACACCATAAAATCCCGAAGAAATATCCGAGAGAGAAGTCAAAGCTGGTGGAAAGTTACGAGTAGTGCACCGGGAAACTATTCTGTATTAACGTTATTGACTTGACCTGGTTATTGCCTCTAAAACAGAAAAATATGTGGGAGCGGGCAATAGGCTTCTTCAAAAGGTTTGCTGATGCATGGAAAGATTTACGGCCGACTGGGGACGTTCGCCGTTTTCTGTGGTATGGAGGAAAATGTTCCTCACTTGTGTGCTTGGCTCCGGGATCAACAATATTTAAACTCCAATATTTTGCAGTTCTCTCATGACTGGAGGAGGAAAATGTTATCCAGTTAAGATAAAAACCCACGTTAGTGTTATTAAAGCTGTTCTCTCCATTTGTTAACGCGATTAGTGATTAGCTAAAACAAGCTTTTATAATTCCGTTGATGCGTGGCTGCGCATTAGGCACACTGTAAGATGTTTGATCAGTAAATAACAGACCACCACTAGCGTCCTAACATAATAGTGGCCACTGACTGCTCGTGATGAGTGCTCCAGGGCATCTGATTGGGCAGATCAGTCTATCTCTACTCCAGTATCTGTATATGTCTCCCTCCCTCTCTGTCAGTCTTTGTCTCTGTCTCAATGTCGATGTCTCTTTCTCTTTGTCTACGTCTTATTGTTTCTGTGTCTGTCTGTTTCTATGTGTCTTTGTGTCTCTGTCTCTGAGTGTTTCTTGGTTTTTACATCACTGTCTGTTTATCCCGGTCTTTGTCTCTTTATTACTGTCGCTGTATCCCTGTCTCTGTCTGCCTCATTGTCTTTATTTTTTGTTTCTCTTGTTTATCTGTCTCTGACTCTTTCAATATGTCTGGCTACCTGTCATTCTGCTCTCTGAATCACTGGTTCTCTGAATCTTTGTGGCTGTTTCTCTGTCTCTGTCTATCTATCGTTGTCTGTATTTCTGAATCCCTGTCTTTGTGTCTCTGCATCTGCCTCTGCTTCTCTGTACTTAACTATGTCTGTCTGACTTTCTGTGTCTTTGTCTGCTTGTTTCTGTATTTCTGTCACTGATTCAATCTCTTTTTCTCTCAATTTGTCTTCGTGTCTCAGTTTCTGATTAAGTTTAAATACCTTTATCTCTAAGTGTCTCGGACTCTGTTTTTCTGTTTCAGTCTCTCTGTCTCGCTGTCTCTGTGTATCTCCCTGAGTCTCTGTGTTTACGTGTTTCTTGATCTCTCTCTGTCTCTGCCTTTTTACCTATCTGCCTATGTCTCTGACTGTCTCTTTGTCACTCAGTCTTTGTCTCTGTTTATCTAACTATCTGTCGGTCTAACAGTCTCCGTGTCTAATAACCTGTGTCAATCTCCATAGCTATGTCTCTGTCTCTCTATATAATTGTCTCTGTCTCTTTACTTATATGTTTTTGCAATTTGGAGAAATCTAGTGAGATTTCAGCTGATGACATCAATATTTGCAAGGGAATGGTGTACGGGTCTTTACTTAAGGGTACTGTGCCTAATTGTCCAGAGAGGTTTATGCGAGCGTTCAAAACCCTCAAAAAATATAACTCTCTACATATCACTAAAGCTGATAACTCCAATGCTGTTGTTATCATGGACAAAGAAGACTACATCCAAAAAATGAACCAGTTATTGGAGGACAGAGACACTTACTTACCTGTTAATAGTGACCCTTTTGAAAGAGTTATTGCTCATTTCAACAAAACTCTTAAAACCGTGCTCAAGAACGATAAGGAGTTGATTCCTAAATTTTTAAGTCGTTCCCCTTCTCTCCCATATCTATATGGGCTTATTAAAACACACAAACCGAATAATCCTGCATGACCTATTATTAGTTCTGTTGGATCTGTGGCATATAGACTTTCCAAATGGCTTGTCCAAGTCTTGTCTCCAGTAGTAGGTTCCATTTCCAACTCACACATAACAAACAACTTGGACTTGATTAACAAGTTGTCTAGTTTGAAATTAAATTATAATTTTAAACTTGTGAGTTTTGATGTGACGGCTCTGTTCACTAGGGTTCCTGTTGATGATCTGTTGGCATTCTTACGGGATCTACTCCCAAGGTATAATTTAACCTTGCCTACTAACACCATCATTGAACTTATAAAATTGTGCATTAAAGATAATTATTTCAGCTTTAATGATTCGTTTTATAAACAAACATTTGGCATGGCGATGGGTAATCCCCTCTCCCCTGTTTTGAGCAATCTGTACATGGAATGTTTTGAAACAAATATCCTTCCCAGGATTTTACCCTCAAATTTGCTTTGGTACAGGTACGTTGACGATATTTTATGCCTGTGGCCGGTTACTCATGACGAAACTGATTTTCTCAATCAAATTAATTCGCTGGTTCCGTCAATTATATTCACAATTGAGAACGAAGTGAATGGTGTTCTGCCTTTTTTAGACATCATGATTCATAGAATTGGTAGGAGTTTCAAATTCAATGTGTATAGGAAACCTACCAATGTGTGCTCGTATGTACATTTCTATTCAAATCATCATGTTCAGGTCAAGCGGGCAGTTTTTTCTGGTATGTTTCTCAGAGCACTGAGAGTTTGCAGTCCGGAATTTTTCGATGAAGAAATAGCAAATATATTTGAAATTGGGAAGAAGTTAAAATACCCAAAATCGATCTTGGATCTTGCGTTTGGTAAAGCAAAAAGGACTTTCTACAAACAGACTACTAAGTCTAAACCAGAACTGAAAAATTCGTTGGTATTACCATATTCTGAGGGTCTAGTAAATCTTGCCCCAGCCCTGAAGAACCTTAATATTAATCTAGTGTTCAAAAATGATAATACAGTTAAGTCCATGTTAATTAAGAACTCGCCCTCGTCTGTAGCAGGTTGTGTGTATTCAATCCCTTGTAATGAGTGTGCATGTGTTTACATCGGCCAGACAGGTAAATCTCTTTCCTCGCGTTTAAAACAGCATTCATATGCTATTCGTACAGCCTACCAATCCAGTGCATTGTATTTACATTCCAGTTTATGTAATCATTCTATCGACTTCACAGGGGCAAAATGTATTGTTAAAAGTAAGGATTTTGTTGAACGAAACGTGATCGAGTCTGCTCTGATCAAACATTGTAACAACAGCCTTAATGTGAGCCCCGGTATGTACAAGTTGGATCCCTATTTAAGCCTCAATATAGCACGTCAAAACAATATAGCAATCATTTAACACGTATGGCACTTGGAGATATTAATAGGAGCTGCCTTGTATGGGCCAATAGGCCTTCTGCAGTTACCTTCTTTCTTATAATTCCTTTCCTCCACTTATTTTTGGTGGTCAGGTGATCTGCCCAGGCGGATATAAAGGTCTGATCAGCAATCTTATCTTCATTTTACTTTGCTCTGATGAAGGCGAATTAGCCGAAAACGCGTTAAGCATTTTCTATTTTTCACATGTGGTTATTCTGCATACTTGGATCAGTGTTTTTGTGATCATTGATGCATATATATATATATATATATATATATATATATATATATATATATATATATATATATATATATATATATATATATATATATATATATATATATATATATATATATATATATATATATATATATATATATATATATATATATATATATATATATATATATATATATATTTCCGTCTACCTGCCTCCTCACTTTTACATACTAATAAAATGTGGAGAATAACAGTACTCCCTTTAGAAATGCAGGTGAGTGAAATTTTTCTACTTTTACCGCTATTTATAGTTTCTTAATGAAGATAGAGCCCTGCTTTATTCTGGCTCCTTCTCTCTCCTTTTCCCCGTGACAAATGTAATAACTCAATCTATCTTACCTTAAGCACATACTGAGGAAAAACAATGAAATATAAAGCCTAATGTAAACCCCCAAGATTTTTTTTTCCTAGAGGATAAATATCCTCTTAGACGACTGCGGGTCTCAGTTTTGAGAACAAGCTCAGTATGGCGCTGTACCGTAGAAACACGTTCAGGAGTTTGGGTCGTGTTCGGTGTGAACGAGCTAGGTTTGATACCTTTTCAAACTGGAGTCTAAGCTGGCTTAACCCCTCATCCCTAGCTAAGGATGGGTATTACTACCTTAAAGTGCATGATTACTGCATTTGTGCTTTCTGCCGTAAAATGGTAGGAGGTTGGTTGAAAAGCGACACCCCGCGCAAACGTCACATAGAAGATTCACCAGATTGTCCATTTATTAATGGCAAGCCTACAGAAAATATCGCTATAGAGCTTAGCAACTTAGCAGAGACCTACGGTTATTTTTTCCGTTCTTCAACGCTTCGATTGGAGCCGGAAACACAACCCTTATTATGTAAGTAAACTTTGTGAAAAATATTTAACTGTGTGGTGTGTGTGTGTGTGTGTGTGTGTGTGTGTGTACTCACCTAGTTGTGTTTGCGGGGGTTGAGCTCTGGCTCTTTGGTCCCGCCTCTAAACCGTCAATCAACAGGTGTACAGATTCCTCAGCCTATTGGGTTCTATCATATCTACACTTGAAACTGTGTATGGAGTCAGCCTCCACCACATCACCTAATGCATTCCACTTGTCAACCACTCTGACACTAAAGAAGTTCTTTCTAATATCTCTGTGGTTCATTTGGGCGCTCAGTTTCCACCTGTGTCCTCTTGTGCGTGTGCCCCTTGTGTTAAATAGCCTGTCTTTATCTACCCTATCAATTCCCTTGAGAATTTTGAATGTAGTGATCATGTCCCCGCTAACTCTTCTGTCTTCCAACGAAGAGAGGTTTAATTCACGTTGTCTCTCCTCGTAGCTCATACCTCTCAGCTCGGGTACTAGTCTGGTGGCAAACCTTTGAACCTTTTCCAGTTTAGTCTTATTCTTGACTAGATATGGACTCCATGCTGGGGCTGCATACTCCAAGATTGGCCTGACATAAGTGGTATACAAAGTTCTGAATGATTCTTTACACAAGTTTCTGAATGCCGTTCGTATGTTGCCCAGCCTGGCATATACCGCTGATGTTATCCTCTTGATATGGGCTGCAGGAGACAGGTCTGGCGTGATATCAACTCCCAACTCTTTTTCTTTCTCTGACTCCTGAAGAATTTCCTCTCCTAGATGATACCTTGTATTTGGCCTCCTGCTCCCTACACCTATCTTCATTACATTACATTTGGATAGGTTAAACTCTAACAACCACTTGTTCGACTATTCCTTCAGTTTGTCTAGGACCTCTTGAAGCCTCAAACAGTCCTCTTCTGTCTTAATCCTGCTCATAATTTTGGCATCGTCCGCAAACATTGAGTGTGTGTGTGTGTGTGTGTGTGTGTGTGTGTGTGTGTGTGTGTGTGTGTGTGTGTGTGTATGTGTGTGTGTGTGTGTGTGTGTGTGTGTGTGTGTGTGTGTGTGCGTGTGTGTGTGTGTGTGTGTGTATGTGTGTGTGTGTGTGTGTGTGTGTGTGTGTGTGTGTGTGTTTGTGTTTGTGAGAGTGTTTGTTTCTGTGTTTCTGTACTCACCTAGTTGTGTCTACAGGATCGAGCATTGACTCTTGGATCCCGCCTTTCGAGCATCGGTTGTTTACAGCAATGACTCCTGTCCCATTTCCCTATCATACCTGGTTTTAAAATTCTGAATAGTATTTGCTTCCACAACCTGTTCCTGAAGTGCATTCCATTTTCCCGCTACTCTCACGCTAAAAGAAAACTTCCTAACATCTCTGTGACTCATCTGAGTTTCAAGCTTCCATCCATGTCCCCTCGTTCTGTTACTATTCCGTGTGAACATTTCGTCTATGTCCACTCTGTCAATCCCTCTGAGTATTTTATATGTTCCTATCGTGTCCCCCCTCTCCTTTCTTCTTTCTAGTGGCCTAAGGCACAGTTCCCTCAGGCGCTCCTCATACCCCATCCCTCGTAGCTCTGGGACGAGTCTCGTTGCAAACCTCTGAACCTTTTCCAGTTTCATTATATGCTTCTTCAGATGGGGACTCCATGATGAGGCGGCATACTCTAAGACTGGCCTCACGTAGGCAGTGTAAAGCGCCCTAAATGCCTCCTTACTTAGGTTTCTGAATGATGTTCTAACTTTTGCCAGTGTAGAGTACGCTGCTGTCGTTATCCTATTAATATGTGCCTCAGGAGATAGATTAGGTGTTACGTCCACCCCCAGGTCTCTTTCGCGCGTCGTCACAGGTAGGCTGTTCCCCTTCATTGTGTACTGTCCCTTTGGTCTCCTATCTCCTTGTCCCATTTCCATAACTTTACATTTGCTCGTGTTGAATTCCAGTAGCCATTTCTCTGATCATCTCTGCAACCTGTTCAAGTCCTCTTGGAGGATCCTGCAATCCTCATCTGTCACAACTCTTCTCATCAACTTTGCGTCATCCGCAAACATCGACATGTAGGACTCTACCCCTGTAAACATGTCGTTAACATATACAAGAAATAGAATTGGTCCCAGCACCGATCCTTGTGGTACTCCACTTGTTACTGTTCGCCAGTCCGATTTTTCGCCCCTTACCATAACTCTTTGGCTCCTTCCCGTTAGGTAGTTCCTCATCCATGCTAGGACCTTTCCCCCCACCCCTGCCTGCCTCTCGAGTTTGAACAGCAGCCTCATGTGCGGTACTGTATCAAAGGCTTTTTGGCAGTCCAGAAATATGCAGTCTGCCCAACCATCTCTGTCCTGTCTTATCCTAGTTATTTTATCATAGAATTCCAGAAGGTTTGTTAGGCATGATTTCCCTGTCCAGAACCCATGTTGATGTTTGTTCACAAACCTAATGTTCTCCAGGTGTGCAACCAGTCATAGCCTAATTATTCTTTCCAGTATTTTACAGGGGATGCTTGTCAGTATTACAGGTCTATAGTTAAGTGCCTCCTCCCTATCGCCTTTCTTGAAGATCGGCATGACATTTGCCTTCTTCCAGCAACTGGGCAATTCTCCCGACATAAGTGACTCATTAAAGATCATTGCCAGAGGCACGCTGAGGGCCTGCGCTGCTTCTTTTAGTATCCACGGTGATACTTTGTCTGGTCCAACTGCTTTAGTTGCATCTAGAGTTGTCAACTGTATCATTACCTCCTCTGCTGTCACCTCTATATCTGATAGTCTTTCATCTAGGGTAACCCCTTCCAACAATGGGAGCTGCTCAGGCTCGGTAGTGAACACTCCATGGAAACTGGCATACAGTGCCTCGCTGATTTCCTTATCACTTTCAGTATATGCCCCCTCTGTCTTCCTTAGTCTTGTCACTTGGTCGTTCACCGATATTTTTCTTCTTATATGACTGTGTAATAACTTTGTTTTTTCGCTTTGATTGCAATATCGTTCTCATAGTCCCTTTCCGATGTTCGTCTTATGTTAATGTAATCGTTCCTAGCTCTGTTGCATCTGATCCTGTTGTCCTCTGTCCTTTGTCTTCTGTACTTCCTCCACTCCCGCCTGCTGGCCATTTTTGCTTCCTGACACTGTCTATTAAACCATGGGTTATTATATTCCTTCTTAGTTTTTCCCTTTACTGCTGGTATAAATCTCTCTTCGGCCTCCTGGCATTTCTGTATGACTAGGTCCATCATATCTTGGACTGTTTTTCCTCTAATTTCTTCCTCCCACTGCACTTCACCCAGATAGTCGCTTATCCTCTTATAGTCCCCTTTCCTGTAGTCAACTCTCCTTTCCCAAATCTCTTGTCCCATGGTCATAAGTTTGAATTCCATCATGTAGTCAAAGACTAGAACACAATGGTCGCTGGCCCCTAGAGGTATATCATGCTCTAAATTCTCGATATCTTCTACGTTCTGGGTGAAAATCAGGTCTAATTGGCTCGGTGCATCTCCTCCTCTATCCCTTGTGTCTTCCTTCACATGTTGTGTTAGGAAATTCCTGTCTATAACATCTACAAATTTTGCTCCTCACGTTTCGTCTCCTCCATGGGGATTCCTTGATTCCCAATTTATCTCTTCATGATTTAGGTCCCCCATGATCAGCAGCTTCGCTCTCATTCTGTGGGCTAGTGTTGCTGCCTTCTGCAGTTCATCTATACATGCCTTGTTGTTGTCATCATACTCCTGCCTGGGTCTTCTACTGTTTGGTGGGGGATTGTAGATTACCAAGATCACAATCTTCCTCCCATCTACTGTCAGAGTTCCATGTATGAAGCTTGTGCACTCATTGGTAACCCGATTTCCCAGGTTTTCAAACTTCCATTTCCGCTATATTAGGAGTGCCACTCCCCCTCCCTGTCTCTGTGTCCTCTCTTTCGTATCACCTGGTACCCTTCAGGAAAAATTGCATCTGAGATCATGTCATTAATGTTAGTTTCCACAATTGCAACTATGTCAGGATCTGCCTCACTCACTCTTTCTTTTATCTCTTCTGCTTTATTAGATACCCCATCAGCATTGGTGTACCAAACCTTGAGATTCTTCATGGAAACTCTTGTACCAGAGTTCTCCCTTTCTCTGGGGATCTGGGGGGTTTCTGGGGGGTGACTGGGGGCAGGGGGGGACCTGGGGGATCTGGGGGGTGTCTGGGGGATGACTGGGGGCGGGGAGGATCCGGGGGGTGTCTGGGAGGGGTCCGGGGGTGTATAAGGGGGGGGGTGAAAGAGGTCAGGAGGGGTGCTTGGGGGGCTAATGGGGGCTGGGCTTCTAGGAAGGTAGGTAGGAGGGTCTGGGGTAGGGCCTGGGTAGGTAGGTCTGGAGTAGGAAAGGCATACTGGGTCTGAAGATTAGGGAGGGAGACATAGAGGGGTTGGGAGATAGTGTAAGGTTGGGAGTCAGATAGAGGTTGAGAGGTTGGGAAGGGGGACGGATAGAGGGGGGGAACTTCTCACCCCCCTCGCAAGGGTGGGGGGGGGTCACATGGAAAGAGAGGGGATGAGGAGGGGTGAGGGCTGGGTAGGTTTTGGAGGGTTGAGGGGATGAGGGCTGGGTGGGTTTTTGGGGTTGAGGGGATGAGGGCTGGGTGGGTTTTGGGGGTTGAGGGGATGAGGGCTGGATGGGTTTTGGGGGTTGAGGTGATGAGGGGGTCCTTGGAATGTGGGATGAATTTGACTGCAGTGGGGTCAGAGGGATCAAGGGAGGTGTTGGGGAGATAAGCAGGGGCAGGGAAGGCTGATTTGGGGAGGGAGTGACCTGAGAAGCAGGTGTGAGCTGGTTAGCATAGGGTGGATTAGCACTGGGGTGTGTAGCTACGCTCAAATGGGAAGAGTTGTATTGTTGTTTGCTTGCTCTGTGGGCTATCTGCTCCTCCTTCGTCATGAATTTGTCAATATATACATTGTAGTAATTTTCGCTACCTCTGAGTAAGTGTTTGTGATGCAGTATGTAATCCACTGTGTCTTCGTTAGTGAACTGTACCAGGACAGGTCGTTTCCTGTTACAGTTGCATGGCCCAATGCGTCGGTGGACTTGCACCTCATTCCCTGCAATATGAGCTCTCATGTCTCTCAAAATCCCCTGTAGCTCCAAATCCTCAATCTCCATCCTTTCCTGCCTCGATGGTGCCCTGGCTTCAAGCAATCCAAGGATTACGATTGTCCTCTTTCTTAGTTCAGGGTCATGCTGGTGGCCCCCTCCCTGGCTTACCCCCACCCCTCCCACACCCGCTACTCACCTACTACTACTCCCCCTTCCCCTGCCAAGCTTCCCTTATTCCTGCCAAATTCATTAGTAAGACTAGATATTTCTCCTTGCCATTCTACCCTGCTCTTCCTGATTTCCTCTTGAATATAATCCATAAACTCTTGTTTGAGTCTTTGAACCTTGTCCTGTATCTTATTAAAGACTTCACTTTTAATTCCCTGGATTAGATCATCTATCCAAACATCCCTCTTCTCTACAAATTTCCCAATCATCTTCTCCACAAACCTATCTTCTTCTTCAATGATAATACTGCTGGACCTAGACGCCCTTCCTGACCTAGTCATTGCTATAATCAAACCTTACCCACAGGGGGTTCCAAGTATCTTACCGTCTTGCTAACACAATAGGAGAGTGAATCTCCAAGCGTCTTCCCACGTGGTGTTGGGAAGGTTGCTGCCAGGGGTGAGGTCACAGTCAGAGGTCGGTGAGGTCTGCTCCACACTGCACACTGCCACAGTACTTCATCAACTATTTTCAATTACGCTACTTATACTGTTTTTCTTCACTACCTTATGGCTTTGGTCAAAACCCAAGGTTTTTTTCATTCACTTGTACACACTTTTTTCACTTCGAAGTTGCCTGATTACCCCTCCCACTCCACTAGTGAACCAGGAGCTCCCAACCCGCGTCCTCCCAACATGATGGTCACAACACAAGTGTGTGTGTGTGTGTGTGTGTGTGTGTGTGTGTGTGTGTGGTGTGTGTGTGTGTGTGTGTGTGTGTGTGTGTGTGTGTGTGTGTGTGTGTATGTGTGTGTGTGTGTGTGCTTTCTTATTATGTTTATAGAATTTAAAATTATCTCTCTCTTTAAGAATATCGTTGGAATGAGGGGGCGAAGAAGAGTCAGGGAGAAAGTGGAGTCGGCAGGAGTGAAAGGAGTCAACATTTACCTCTTTCTTTGAACGACTCACATATACGGAGAACCTATACCACGTTCTCTCTCATCCGAGGAGAGTGAAAGTCATGCCACTACGGTCAAGGAGAGCGCTACCCAGACGAAGACAAACTTTGATGTTATCTCAATTATGACCCCCAATCTACGTTCCCACCCAGAGTCTGGTGTTGAGCAGTGTAACGGCGTGTCCGCTGTGGGGGGAGTTGTTATGGGAGAAGAGGAAAATAATAGTAGTGTTAGTGTATTCTCTGCAAAGATAGTGCTTAGTGCAATCCCTATTTCATCTTGTGTAATGAAAGGAGGGATGGGAGGGAAAGTTGAAGAAGAAGTATGTGTAGATAGCGGAGTGTGTAGTAGAGATGATGACGACTCTATATTTGCAAACATTAACATCTCGAACTTAATTTTTCCTCAAACATCCCTTGTAAATGTTGTACCCCCTTCTACCCTAACTCAGCAAGAGCAACAGCTTATGTTAGCGGATGTTGATGAGGCTTATTTAATAATAATAATAATAACGACATTAGTGTTGTCCCTTCTTCTACATCCTCATCATCACTCTCTTCCTATGTGGTTGTTGAAAATATTCAAACAACTACTGCAACAACAACAACAACAACACCGACAATGACAATATCCACACCGGTAACATCAATACGCCCCTCCAATCTCTCTGCTTAGTGCTCCTATCAAAAGAAGAAAGGAGAATAGCTGTGATTTATTTACACCATTGAGTAGGAAAAAACTTCCCTATTATTAAAACAACCAACCGTTATAATATTGATAGCAGCAGTGAAAGCGAGTTTATAGAAGGAGAAGGGAGTGATAGAAATGTGAAACCTTTAAAACGGAAATTGGCCGTCTATCGTGTTTCCTTTCCAGACAGTAAAAAAAAATAGTAATTGTAGCGTGAATGACGTTGGTAACTGCAGCGGCAAAGCTAATGGTAATAACAGGAAGAGGACGAAGAAGAGTGAAATGTAAGCTTGAATTGTATAAAAAGGGAAACTGAGTGTCTAGAAGGATTTGAGATTGACTGTTCACTGCTCGTGTCATTCTATGTACAATGAGAGTACAGTAATCTCTGATAAATTATAAGTTATAAGTTATGTTGACAAAGTAGATGTAGATGTAGATGTGGATTTATTCTCTTTGAAGAACAATTATGTTTGCCGCTGCCCTTCCTGTTATTCTATGTACGATGTGTGAATATTAATCTCTGATAATAAATACGATGAGCGCAGACCAATCTCTGATAAATTATTTATGTTTGTCAAAGTCGAAGGAGATTTATTGTCTTTGCTGAACATTATTTGATAATAAAGTTGAAAAGATACAGGTCTTTAAATTAAGTATATAATCCTTATTGAATTTTAATTTACCTTTAGTTTTTTAAAACAAAATGATGCTGATGCTGTGAAAACACGCACACACACTTTTTTTATCCCAAGTTCTTTCCCAAGAGGCAGACAAGAGGAGCTCCAGCATATTTCAACAATCCTAAGTATTGTAGTACAGGATGATGATAGTGAGTGGTGTCCCAGAGAACATAAAGGTATAGTGCTTTTGAAAAATAGGTGAGATAACAGGAATGTGCCAAGGGAAGTGAAAAATTGTATGAGAAAAAGTTGCCCCTAGTGTTTCCAGTGCAGAGAAGAACATTCAAGATGGCCGCCGGTAAGAGGAAATTCAAAACAGAGTTTGATTTTGCTGGATTCAGTGAAGAAAGCATTGATATAACCAGTCTATACAACAAGTTGGTAAAATTAAATACTATAGTGACCTCTCATGTAGAAATAATTAGTAAATTGAAAGTTAGTAATGACCATTTAAATAGCAAAGTTGTATGTCTTGAGGGTTTAGTGAAAGACTTGTGCAAGGATAAGAATCAATTGGAAACAAATTGCAAAGCCATGGAAGAAGAAAATAAACTATTAAAAATAGCTTTGGAAGAAGTTAAAGTAAATTTAAACATAAATGACTACAATAGGTTAGGTAAGGAAATTCAACAGGAGAAACAGCTTTTGTCAGCACAGATGGAGGAAGTTACACAGGGAATAGAACAGTGCAAGAAAGATATGCAACTCACCTATGCATAAGTGGCCAAGGAGAAGGAAAAAATTTAAGAAGCAGTAAAGGAAGCCAAACACTGCAGCAACCAAGATAAAACAAACATTAGGCTGGAAGTGAGAAAAGAATTGGCATCTAACCCGAAAGTTGGTGCAAAAACACAGTTGATAGGAGTAAGTCTCTGATAATTTTTGGCTGCAAAGAAAAGGAGATAACATCTAGGTCAGAAAGAGCTGTAGAAGAAGCAAAAGTAGTAGATAAAATTGTTGGCCTCGTGGAAGGTCTTATGACCATAGAGAATGTGTGCGACTACAGGAGAATAGGCTGATATGTAAAAGGGAAAGATCGACCTTTGAGGATCACCCTAAATGGTGCCAAACAGATGGAAGAAGTACTAAGGATAGCTAGAAAATTACAAAGTGATGAGGATGGGAAAGTCTGGTCGTTAAGACGAGATCTTTCAAAAGAAGATAGAGAGAAGCTGAAACTGAACTTCGCCGAGGCAAAACGTTTAAATGAGAACAGGAATGAAGAAGAAATCAATTCTTTTTTCTAAAAAGTGATAGGGGTAGGCAGACCAGTAAAGTGGTACATAAGGCAAACCAACAAAATCATTAGAGAGAGGGGAAGTGAAAAATAAGAATAGGGGGAACAAGTTCCTGAAGATTGCATACACCAACATAGATGGAGTAAGATCGAAGATACTGGAGTTAAGTGATGTAATACAGCTGCAGACACCAGACATTGTTGCACTCACGGAGACAAAACTTGAAGATGTTTTTTAAATGAGGTCATATTCCCAAGGGGCTACTCAATTTGGAGACGGGACAGAAAAATTAGGAAAAGTGGTGGCGTTGCTGTGCTGGTGAAAGAACACCTAAAGGTGAAGGAAATAATGACTGCCAATCCACAAGAAGTTGACATAATAGCACTAGAGATCTGCCATGAGGATCATAAACTAATAGTCATAAATGCATATAGTCCAATGCCAAGCAGCACATGGTCAAAGGAGGAGCTAGATAGTAAACGAGAAAGTCTTATAACAATAATGAGAGAGATTATAGCGAGAGCGGATAACGATAGTTCACGACTGTTGATAGTCAGCGACTTCAACTTGAAATCCATAGACTGGGAAGCATATGAATCTAAAACAGAAGATTTTTGGACCTGCAAATTTGTAGACCTAATCTTGGAAACATTCTTGTATCAACATGTTAAATAAGCTACGAGGATGAGGAAACGGGACGTTTCCTCCATGTTAGATTTGATATTTACCAGAAAGGAGGAAGAAATATTTGACATTCAGTACCTTCCTCCCTTGGGTATAAGTGACCATGTCTTTTTGGGAATAAAGTATGCAATGCGTTATAATCTGGAAGAAAATATGATAGTCGAGGAAATTGAAAAACCTGACTTTAGGAGAGGACATTATGGCAACCTTAGAAAATTTTTTAGTGAGTATAATTGGACAGACTTGTTGCTAGGCAAGGAAGTGAATGGGATGTATGTCAAGTTTTGTGAAATATATGATAAAGGCACGAAAAAATTTATACCAAACAGAGATGCAGAACTAAGAAACAGGATTGGTTCGACTGAAATTGCGAGAGGGCCAGAGCCCAGAAGACACAAAAATGGAATCAATACAGGAAGAGGCCAAACCCCCAAACATACCAGCGATACAAAGATGCGAGAAACAACTATACGGCAGTGATTAGAAAGGCAGAAAGAAATTTTGAAAAAGGGATTGCAGACAAATGTAAAACAGAACCAGGTCTATTCTATAAATTCATAAACAACAAATTGCAGGTAAAGGATAATATTCAGAGGTTAAAAATGGCAAATAGATTCACGGAAAATGAAAAGGAAATGTGTGAAACATTAAACGAAAAGTTACAAAGTGTGTTTGTACAAAATGAAATCTTCAGGGAAACAGATACATTAAGAATTCCAGAGAACAACATAGAGCACATAGAGGTGTCTAGAGACGAAGTGGAAAAAATGCTCAAGGAGCTAAATAAGAACAAAGCAGTTGGTCCAGATGGAGTTTCACCATGGGTTCTGAGAGAATGTGCACCTGAGCTCAGCATTCCTCTTCAACTGATTTTTAAGGCATCCCTGTTTACAGGAGTTGCAGCTGATGTGTGGAAAAAAGGCTAACATAGTTCCAATATACAAAAGTGGAAGCAGGGAAGACCCCTTTAATTATAGACCGGTATCATTGACAAGTGTAATAGTCAAAATATTGGAAAAAATAATTAAAACTAAATGGGTAGAAACACCTGGAGAGAAATTTATAATATCAGACAGACAATATGGTTTTCGATCTGGAAGATCCTGTGTATCGAATTTACTCAGTTTCTATGATCGAACAACAGAGATATTACAGGAAAGAGATGGTTGGGTTGACTGCATCTATCTGGGCCTAAAAAAGGCTTTCGACAGAGTTCCACATAAGAGGTTGTTCTGGAAACTGGAAAATATTGGAGGGGTGACAGGTAAGCTTCTAACATGGATGAAAAATTTTCTGACTGATAGGAAAATGAGGGCAGTGATCAGAGGCAATGAATCGGACACAGGGTTCAGTTCTTGCACCAGTGATGTTTATTGTCTACATAAATGATCTACCAGTTGGTATACAGAATTATATGAACACGTTTGCTGATGATGCTAAGATAATAGGAAGGATAAGAAACTTA